>NC_046156.1:159846767-160146767 GCF_011064425.1 Rattus rattus
GTCTCTGTGTCCTACTGGTGCAGCCCTCTCCCAGAGACTTGAGTGGGGGGCTCCCTTCGGGGTCCAACAACACAACATTTGATAATTTGAGTTTGTTCCCTGGGCCCCACATGGTGGAAAGAGAGAAAGGGCTTGGGTTGTCTTCTGACTTTTACATGTGTACCTTGGCAAGTCAGCACAGGCAGGCGTGTGCGCACACACACACACACACACACATCATGCACACAGAAAGAATGAAAAAGCAAATACTTTTAAAATAAGTATAAATTAACTGTCTCCTCTGAAAGATCGGCGTCATTTTACTCAACGCAAAGATGAGGGTGCCCCAGGCTTACATTGGGTCAGTTACAGAGCCTGCTCCTGGCTCCTCTTAGTCTCAGTCACTAATATTTTCCAATTCCTATAAAGTATTTAAGACAGAAGCCTACAGCTCTCAATGTTCAATGACAGTCAGCTGCCTCCATGGTGGCCAAGCACTGTCACAGAGAACCCCTCCACTGACTGTGGTGATTCCACAGGGTAAGAATCAATAAAACTCAGCTGCCAACAGTTCTCATGCCTCCCTCTATTGCTCTTTGACAGACCACTTGTAGGACACTGAGCTAAGTGCTAGGGCTTTAAAAGCAACAACAAAAACAGAGATAAGCACATTGCTTCCATTTCTGAAACTTCACATATGCTTCTAGTTTCATGGCATACATAAAATCCTAAATCCTGACTTGAAATATGCCTTCCCTGGGCATGAAAACAGAGCAATACTAGAATGACAGTCAGTCCTATAGCTGAAAGATGTGCTAAGAGAAAGGCAGGCTGTGGCTCAGTGTTGTAAAACACTTGTTCTAGACAGATCGCATTCTGTCATAAAGGTCACAAGTTCTCAGATAAGGGTAGAGGAATGGGAATGTGGTTGGATTAGAATGTAGGCTTTAGAGCCAGATTTCTTTGATTTGAATTATTAATAGTCACACGACGTTGTAAAGTTGTTTAATCTCTGTGCCATTTTCCTCCAATTTCAGAGGTTAAGACAACAATATTATAGGTGGTGGTTACAATGATTTCTAATCAGTGTTTGGTAGGAAGGAAGCACATACTCGATGTTTGTGAGCATCACAGGCGCCACCACCATTCCAGCATCAGCATCAACTTTATTTTTTAGGGGAGGGAAAGCCTGGCCACCTCTGTCATGGACCCTCTGCCCCCACCTCAGAGTTTTCTTCTCTCAATGAAAGAATATCATAGAAACCTATGGGTGAATTAATATGCAACTGAACTGGAGAGATGGCTCTGGAGAGCACTGGCTGCTCTTCCAGAGGTTCTGAGTTCAAATCCCAGCAACCACATGGTGACTCACAACCATCTGTAATGAGATCAGATGCCCTCTTCTGGTGTGTCTGAAGACAGCTACAGGGTACTTATACATAATAAATAAATCCATCTTTAAAAACTTAAAAAAAATAACTATTTTCTGTGATTGGACATTGAACTGCCTGAGGATCCAGCCATACCTCTCTTGGGCATATACCCACAAGATGCCCCAACATATAAAAAAGACACGTGCTCCACTATGATCATCGCAGCCTTATTTATAATAGCCAGAAGCTGGAAAGAACCCAGATGCCCTTCAACAGAGGAATAGATACAGAAAATGTGGTACATCTACACAATGGAGTATTACTCAGCTATCAAAAACAATGACTTTATGAAACTCGTAGGCAAATGGTTGGAACTGGAAAATATCATCCTGAGTGAGGTAACCCAATCACAGAAAAACACACATGGTATGCACTCATTGATAAGTGGCTAGTAGCCCAAATGCTTGAATTACCCTAGATGCATAGAACAAATGAAACTCAAGATGGATGATCAAAATGTGAATGCTTCACTCCTTCTTTAAAAGGGGAACAAGAATACCCTTGGCAGGGAATAGAGAGGCAAACATTAAAACAGACACAGAAGGAACACCCATTCAGAGCCTGCCCCACATGTGGCCCATGCATATACAGCCATCCAATTAGACAAGATGGATGAAGCAAAGAAGTGCAGGCCGATAGGGAGCGGATGTAGATCTCTCCTGAGAGACACAGCCAGAATACAGCAAATACAGAGGCGAATGCCAGCAGCAAACCACTGAACTGAGAACAGGACCCCCGTTGAAGGAATCAGAGAAAGAACTGGAAGAGCTTGAAGGGGCTCGAGACCCCATATGTACAACAATGCCAAGCAACCAGAGCTTCCAGGGACTAAGCCACTACCTAAAGACTATACATGGACTGACCCTGGACTCTGATCTCACAGGTAGTAATGAATATCCTAGTAAGAGCACCAGTGGAAGGGGAAGCCCTGGGTCCTGCTAAGACTGAACCCCCAGTGAACTAGATTGTTGAGGGGGGAGGGCAATGGGGGGATGGGAGGGGAACACCCTAAAGAAGGGAGGGGAGGGATTAGGGGATGTTTGCCCGAAACCGGAAAGGGAATAACACTTTCGAAATGTATATAAGAAATACTCAAGTTAATAATAAAAATTAAAAAAAACTTAAAAAAATAACTATTTTCTGTGATTTTAATTCTTTTTTTAATGCAAACAGCAATCTCCAGGCAAAATCTGGACAAAAAGTATCCCTAGCATTGAGAGAAAAACAAAGTATTATTACTTTTATTTGTAAAATAAATGTAAAAATATATTTCAAACAAATCAAATTAAGACTATTAACTCAAAAAGTTATTTTAGTATATTATCTTTCAAGTTGAGATAGTTCCAATTTAAATTTGTCAGAAGTTTGCTATATCAGAAATTAGTAAATATAACTGAATTTAAAAAGTATTAATAATATACTTTATTTGATTATTAAATTTTATGATAAGAAACATTAAATCAAAATACAGAGCAGTATGGTTTAGAAGAGAAGTGTGTGATGTATATTTAATACTGCTCACAACTGATAAGGCATTTTATACTTTGATAGTCTTTCATCCAAATATATATAATAAAAGGTTTGGAATAAAATTGAATATTTTAAAAAAGGTAAAGTTATAAGTGAATAAAAACTAAAGAGAAGGAAAATTACTAAATAAATGCTAAACCTTCAAGACAAGTTCATGTATAATTAGCTGTATAAAACTGTGAGTTTAATTCTTACCACATATGCAAACACATAAATGTTTTTGCAATGGTTTGTGCAAAAGCTACCTACAATTTTGACCCAATAGTAGCTCTAAAAGTGAAATAAAATGGGGACTGATGTTAGAACATCTTATGTGACATCCATCAACACTGTTTTCCTATTGCAAAAAGATGACAAAATCTATGGACAATGCTTAGTTGCCTCATTTTAATATGGCTTGAAGCCTTTTCCTTGACATTTGATCTTCTGATAAAATGTACATTGATTTAGACATTTTAGGAGATGAATTGCAATTAGTTGCTGATGACTCACTGACCACCCCCCAGAAGGCTTTCATTAAGCAGAAAGTACAGTGTAACTTTAATATAATTTAGCTCATATTGCTCTAGTGTGACACATCCTATTTAAAACCATGACCCACTTAAAGATGATTGAGAAACATCTAAAAGAGCCATTCATTTTCTTCATTTACTCTCTGAGGAATTTAGATTGACACAGAAATAGTTACAATTTTGAATGGCTCTGAAAATTTCCATCGACGATCACAAAGTCTAATAAAAAACTCTTTCTATGCATGTGATGATGAAGGACAGGATGTTTTCATCAGAAGATGCTCAATGTCACAGTACTGTTAAGATTTAGATGCTTGATTTTTCATAGATTTTTCTCTGCTTCTAAAACATTGTGCACAACAAAAATTAAAAATTATAAAATGAGCCATCCTGAACAACTTAATGCATTATATAGAATCAGGTTCATATTGTGTAATATTCTAAACTTCTAGGTTCGCGGTACTTAATTAACTAATGTTTTATATTTTGATATTACACGAGTCTATGATAATATTTAGAGAGCATGAATAATGTAATTTCATATGTTTTACATATAACATGGTTCTATCATTCTTCATGTTTAGATGAATTTGTTTTGTCCCTTACTTATTGAAGTTTGTTTTTGTTATAAAATCCCAGAATCCTCAGTGAATTCATTCTAGAATATAAAAAATGAAGTCTTAATCTCATTTTAGAAGAAGAAGAAGGAAGAGGAGGAGAAGGAAGAGCAGAATTTAATAACAAAACTAGAAAACAAGTCAGGCCATACTAGATCCAATATGAGAGTTTGGTAGAGCTGTTCAACTAAAATAGATGATGCTAAACATTATTGGAATAATGTTTCAAAACTTGAACCTATGGGCTCAAAGCTCTACAGTTTTAAACCAGGTTCAGAAATCAGTGGCTTTCAGAAAAATATTAGTATAATTTACAACCCCAAACAATGGACATGTTTACAAGTAGCAGAATTTAACAAATAATTCAGTATAGGAATATTTTATTACAAAAGGGTCTAATCTACAGGGATTGACTGTAGTATCGATATCTTCAACATTAACAAGCATTCTTTAGGAATAAGAGATTCAGGGGTGGAGATTATCAATTTGTTCAAGGTCCCAAGACCACATGGAGGTAGACATACTATATTTTGTCTGTAAATCTAACCAGACATGCCTCCTCAAATATGATCCTTATTCATCTCCAGAAAGATGCTGCAAAACACACCTTACACTATCATTACAGAGAAAAATCTGTGAGATTACTACCTTATCCATCTATTTATCGTCTATCCATCTGCCATCTATATTCTGATAATCTTTTACGCAGTGTGTAAAGATTGACTTTTTATTATTCAAATGCTGATTTTTTTAACACAGAAATCTGATTGCAGGCACAACGTTTGTATTATTCTAATTGCTTAGCACCTGCATTATATTTTGTTAACACTCCCTTTCTCACCTTCTGAATAGTTTATAAAAATATGGTGACCTATAGCAAAGAAGGAGAGAATAAATCCAATTCTGTAAAAGACAGGAACTCTGAGAAAGAGTGATAAAAATGGGAGAATTTGCCAGTCCAACATGAAGAAAGAAGCAAATGACAGAACTAGAAATTGGGAAACAAAGCAAATGCAAAACCTAGAATAGAATAAATGGTTAATAAGTTATGAGAGCTAGTTGGGAACAAGAAAGATAAGACCTTAGTACTATAAAAAATATCAGCCTCTATATCATTATTCAGAATTCGGACAGAGATAGAAATTCTTAAGGTTATACATCTATGATCTATCAGTTTATCTATCTATCTGTCTATCTATCTATCTATCTATCTATCTATCTATCTATCTATCTATCTATCCATCCATCATCTATCTAAAATCTATTTGTCTGTCTGTCTATCTATCTATCATCTATCAGTCTGTCTGTGTAATCTTTCTGTTCTGTCTTCTGCTCCTATTGCATTTTGAAGAAATGATTGATATTGGCTGGTAGTGTTCAAACTAAGGAATTATCCACAGGAATAAAACCTTAAAAGAGACTTTATGATCCTTGCCATCCTCTGTGTGCTTTCTGGCTCACCATATATGCAGTTTCAAACTTGCTGTGCAGCTAGAGGATACTTTGTTCTTCCTGAGAGCCTGAATTATAGGTATGGACCACCATATTTCACTGATGTGAAACAGTGTCTCAACCTTAGGGCTTTGAGAATACCAGAAGTGTACTCTACCAAGCTCTATCCCCATCCTTTATTTAAAATAAATCATTTTTATTTTAAGAACTTTTTCTCACAGAAAATAAAGAAATTCATTTCTTAATGTCATATCCCTAGACCTTTTCTTATTTTTCAGAATTCCTCGTGATTTTACTTAAATAAGTCTATTTCCTCATCTCATTCATTCACAATGTCTTATCTATGCAAGTAAAATAATCCAATGTTTTGAAGTTTTGCTTCAAGCTTGGACTATATTTTAACTTACTCATGAAACATATTGCTGATTGCTCTATGCTTCATGTCCAGACTTCTTAACTAAGGTCTGAAAATGCAATGCTCTCTGTCTTTTCTGAATTTACAAACAGTTTTAAAAAAAATTGTATCTCTGACAACTACCTAGTCTTAAACCTAGTGCCATTTAATGCTGTGTTTTCTTTCAGGACCATTTGCCTTCTTGTTATATATCTCTGCTTAAATTATCTCTTGTAATTATATAATTCATTTAAAAACTTAATGATACAAGGGAACATTGACTTTTTAAAAATTCTTTCTAGATGAGACATTGTTAAAATGATCTGTAATGTACCCACCAACACCTTTATTCTAGTCACTTCTTTATGGCTACAGATGTGACAGCATCTGTCTCACAATTTCACAGGAACAAGAACCTTTCTTCAAGAAGTATAAGTGCCACTTCCTTTCTACATATGTGTTCTGCAGGATAGCAATGTCTTGTCAGATTTTCAGTGCCATAATCAAGTAATCTATTCCTCCAAACAGAACCATCCAGCTGCCAAACTTTCTAACAATCAAGACACAAACACACCCAATAATCTATGTAGTATCCCACTGACACATATAAGCCAGCAAACCTGCACATATTTAGGTAAAAAATAAATACAACAAACACAACTACCAGAGATGATATAGATAAAATTGACAAGAAACATATACACAGGCATGCTTCAATGGCCATCAAACATAGCAAGTTTAAATGAATTTCAATATGCCTAGCTACTTATTTATGGGAAAAATGTGATGTCTTCAAAAGCTAATGTCATTGGTTAGTCAAAGGAATTCACTCTTCTTACTTGAAGAGAATTCCCCACAGAATGGTAGAATGGAGAGAATAAATTCTCAATAATAGTGCTGTAGACCATGCTCTTTCTATCTTTTCTTACTCTAGATTCTCAGCAGGTCAACTGGGATTTTCACACTCATTGACTTATAGCTACTATGTAGCTTTTGTATCTCCATTTGTCAAACCCTTGTATAAATTAGAAGATAGCAAATGAGAGAAAAAACCACTGTTTTATATTACAAATTACTAGAGTTACAAAAACTAAATTTAGAGAGTTCTACTTAAATCCTAGAGCTCCTCTAGTAGTGTTTAGATAGACTAGGCTAGGAATATAGTGACCATATTAAATGTGTATATATATATTTATATATATATACTTATATATATATATATATGTATGGTGTGTGTGTGTGTGTGTGTGTGTACCTTATATGTAGTTCATTTTGTAATAAGTTTTACAACTTTTGAGAGAGTGGTTTAAAAACATCAAAATGTTTTCATTTTTCCCCAGGGGCATAAAATAGTTGTCATATCTTAAGATTAGGATGGAAATATATATTTTATGATAAGAGCTGTCTAGAACTGGTACTTTAATTTGCTTAAATTTATGGTAATTTGAGGTCATAGAATACTGGAAAGAAAATGTAAAGTACAATTGTACTACAAGTAGTAACAGAAGCATTAACCTTACAGTCTTCCATATTATTCCTACTGAGTGTGCTCAGATGGATACAGTGAGCATGTATGTGAAAACCCAGGGTGTGATATTTTATACCTGTTGAGCTAGCAGCCTAGTGTCCCTTCTTCAAGGAAACTGTGCTCTGTCTAGCTTCATGAACATTATTATAAAGTTGTGCATTTGCAAGCTCCTCTGTGAGTATTGGTACCACACAACTGTAAGGTCCCTAAGAGAAAAAAATAGCATAGAAACACACAAAACCAAAATCCAAACACACAGACAAATGAAAGGAATTGTCCTTTGCTACCTGCACTGTTGGGTTCCAGGACCTACAGAGACATGAAAATCACAAATGCACCTTCTCTTTTGTGAAATTTCATGTTTGCTTATAACCTATAAAAATTCATTTTATAAATTATGTAAACTCTACAATTTTAAAAGTATTTTTACATTTCTTTCTTGCCTGAATTCTACTTCTTTCTTTCTTTCCTTACTTTCTTTCTTCCTTCCTCCCTTCCTTTCTTCCTTCCTTTCTTTCTATTTTCTTTTCTTTCTTTTATTTGTGTGTGTGCTCATGCCCCACCACACATGTTTGTAGGTCAGAAAACCTCTTGTAGGAGTTGATATCTTCTTCCACTGTGTGTGTTTAAGAGATCACATAATAAGCCTTGTTAAGAAGCAACTGAATATACTGAAGCATCTTGAGCCTCTGATCTCTAGTTTATTTATGAGACCCAATTGCATAGTTAATAGTTGTTGTTATGTATTGTTCAGGGGATAGTGACAAGAATAAAATGTCTGCACATATATTCCTGACTAGTGTGTATGAAGTAGCTTTCCCAGAATCGATGTGAATAGAAATAACACTTTATTATGTAGAGATAAAATATAGAGGAGTTAATTTATTGTAGAAATTTAGCCTTTGCTCAAGGCAATAAAGAATTGAGGAAATAGAAATATTTATTCACCGAAATGCACACACACACACACACACACACACACACACACACACACACACACACACACACACAGAGAGAGAGAGAGAGAGAGAGAGAGAGAGAGAGAGAGAGAGAGAGAGAGAGAAGAGAGAAATCACTTTAAAAAGTATAGAAGTGATAATATAGTCAGAGTGAAGATACTACATTAATCTAAACTGCCAGTTCTAGAAACTGCAAGAGCAAATTCCTGGACAGAAGGGCCTGGAGCAAGAGAAAAAGCTATTGGAAGGAGCCAGAATGTGACCATGTATTATCTGTTTATTGCTGCATTTAGCTGGCTTATTTCAAGAATTAATGATCTCAAACAAAATCTAGCCAATTTTCAAGCTGAGAATGAACAGGCCAGAAGTTCAGAAATGTGGAGTTTGATAACATTGGAGTGGTCAATTGCTTTATCACCCATTCACTAGAAGATAGCACTGCTGTGCCAAACTTCCTGAAAGGCTTGATAAGACTTCTCATACCAAAACTGAATTTGTGTGCAAAGGCAAATTGAAAAAGAATGTTTACAAGCATGTCTAACTATTGCATGGTTTGGTGTTGTGGTCGACAAATTCAAGATGAAAAGGAATACACTTACTGAAAATAAAGCCAGATCATGAGTAAAAGTATCCTAATAATTTCCTGAAAAGAATATTGTTATGTTTACAAAACAAGGACGTAGATGTATATAAAGAAACCCACTAGGTTGTCTTTAAGGAAATGTTTTACCGTAGAGGGTGTGTGTGTTTGTGTGTGTGTGTGTGTGTGTGTGTGTGTGTGTGTGTGTGTGTGTGTGTGAATGTGTGTGTGTGTGTGTGCGTATTCTTTCAAAAATGTTCAAAATCAGTAGTAAAAGATGATTTTAAGAAGTATAATGTCACCTTATGGAACTACAAGAGTGTCTTGCCTCTTCACGGAGACCTGCAGATTCCCAAGAATAACCAACTTGGGTACCTATCCCGTCGATGTCTTTCCAGTCAGATATGCTGGATTACAGCTAGGAGAAGTAAATTGCATACATGCAGGCTTGGTCTCCTAACTTCCATTAGTTGGTACTGGGACTACCCTTTGGTCCTGAGAAGCCTTGCTGGACCTAAACGCATCCTGCTTCCTATTGGAGGCAGGTGGGTCCCCAATAATTACAAGCTTCGAAAGATGACTCAACAGTCCCCTCCCAGTCTGGTTCACCAGGGGTATAGCCAGCAGAGACAACTGTAGAGGCTCCATGCACTACAAGCTTAGAAAATTCCCCTACCAATCCCTTGACCATGATCACAGCCAGCAGAATCGAATTGGGTCCCCTGACCTTCATTATCTGGCCCAAGATTCCCCCTGTGCCTTAGTTAAGGTTTTACTGTTGTGAACAGATACCATGACCAAGGCAACTCTTACTAGGACAACATTTTATTGGGGCTGGCTTACAGGTTCAGAGTTTCAATCCATTATCATGAAGCATGGCAGCATCCAGGCAGTCATGGTGCAGTCAAAGCTGAGTTCTACATCTTCATCTGAAGGCAGCTAGCAGAATACTGATTTCCAGGGAGCTAGTATAAGGGTGTTAAAGCCCACAAGCACATTGACACAACTACTTGAACAAGGCTACACTTCCTAATAATGTCACTCCCAGAGTTAAGCATATATGAAACACCCCAAGGGCTATATTTGGAATTAGTGGGATAATATTTTTTTAAATGGAGGTATATTGGGGGGCATTTGAAAGGAGGAGTCTGATATAAGAAGACCCTATTAGGAAGTATGGCCACTGAAATATATGTCACTTTGTTGGAGAAAGTGTGTCATTCTGTAGGCAGACGTTGGAAGAGTCCTGTGTTCAAGCTCTGCCCAGTGTGGAGGGCCGTCCACTTAGCTGCCTGCAGAAGAGAGTCTCTGATCCTGACTACCTTCTGATCAAGATGTAGAATTCCTTGGTTCTCCTACTGTGCCATACCTGCCATCACTTTGCTATGCTTCCCACTGTGATGAATATTGCTACCTACCTTGTTTTTCCTATGGGTAGCAAGTTCACACATGCACAGGAATTGTCTCAGATCCAAGGATACACACACACACACACACACACACACACACACACACACACACACACACACACACACACACACACACCAGTTATTCTCAAAATGCCTTGGCTAGTAATGACTGGACATACGTAATTCTTCCCCTCCTATCCCAGGCCCAGTTGGGGAAGTGGCTTTTCCTTGAGTTCTTACATCTCTGATGGTTCTGTCTCCCTCCAAGGATGGTGGTAAAACTCTGTCCTGCATATCTCTCCTACCTGCGGGAACCTGGAGGTCCACTGTTTTCCACCAAGCCATTGGCCAACATCTTTATTGATGCATCAAGAACAAATTGGAAACAGTACCTTTAACATCAAAACTGGCAAAATCCTGATTAAATCAAAATATCAGAGCCTCCCCCTACATGATGAAAATGGATAAACTTCTGAAACTATAAGCCAGACATAATTAAACGCTTTATGTAAGTGTAAGTCATAATGTCTCTTCATAGCAATGAAACCCAGGATAGAAGAGGGTACCAGCCTGGCTTTGCTTTTGTCTGAATTCAGGAATGTGGATTTTGGAAAACAATGAAATGCTTTGAGTGGGCTTAATAAACCAGGTAAGAAGAAATAAGGAAGTACTGAGGGTAATATAAACTCCCGGGACCCGGTCCCAGAAGTTTCAGAGAAGAATTTTAGTTTGATTTTAGAGATCATTCTTTTGATTTTTTTTGTAAATATGTGGTTGCTTTTGCCCTTGTTTAAATAGTCTGCCTGAGGCTAAAGGAAAGAGATTTAGATTAACTTCTTTGACAAAGGAAATCTCCAAAAAATTAGTTTATGCCCTGTGGTTCATTCTTATGAAGAATGTTTTAATCAAGACTAACAAACTTAGGTAGGACAAATACAAAATATATGCTTCAAAGGTTAATGGGTCACCAGGAAGTTAAATGCAGCTAAATCCCATGTTCAAGGAGATAAACACATTAAGGCAGATAAAACTTACTGTTTATATGCATTTGCAGTTGCCAGAGAAATAGATATAATGTGTAGGTCTTATCATGGCCTGGTTATTGTTTACATTTGGACATAAGGAAATATGACTGTGTGTCAAATTGACAAGAGATGGATTGTGATGGCTACTCTTGTTTGTCAACTTGCCTGCATCAGGAATGAATCCAGATATAGATGGAACACCTATGATCCAGATTTTGAGGCTCAGTGGCCATGTTTGTGACACTGAGATATTTTAGAAATGAGAGTGTCATCGGGTAACCAACAGGAAGAGCAGCAGTGGAGTGGGGTCAGCCAAAGCTTAGAGGGCTGGGGAGGGCAGAGCAGGAAATGTAGCCGAAGCCTTTTGGAGGATTACATAAGATTATCCTCCAAAAAGATCTTGTGAAAAGGAAATGAATAACAGGTCCCGGTGTGATGAGAATACATGCCTTTAATCCCAGGAGACAGATGCAAACAGATTTCAGTGTTCAAGCCCAGCCTGGTTCAGAGCAAGTTCCAGGTAATAAGAAACTTAGGGTAGTGCAAGCCTTTATTCCCATGACTCAGAAGATGGGTCCGCATATCCTTAAGTTCCAGGACAGTCAAGTGTAGGTAGTGAAGGAGATGGGAAAAAAGAAAGCTGGTGATAATGTAAGAGAACAAAGGGATGGGAGCATGTACCATCCCCAGGAAACAGAATATCATGGCAGGTACCACCATGAGTCTCTTACTTTAGAGTCAAGAATAGAAGGGATTGCTAGGATAGTGGATGTTGGTTAGTTGAGGCTAGAAAATTAGCAGTACTTAAGAAGAGACCAGCATCACTGAGGTGAACTCCTATGGGAGGTTTTCCAGAGAGCAGAAGGAAGTTGTTTTCCTAAGATAGATCTCTCCCTGGCACTCAGACTTGGTAATATGTAAGAATGACCCAGGTCATTCTGGTTTTGAAGGTGTGAAGGGATTGTGGAGAACAACTGAGGCTTGTTACTGTGAGAGACCAGGAAATAGCCTTAAAGAGGTTCTATCCTTAGTTGTGCAGGACTAAAGAGGTCATGTAAAGAAGCCGAGGCTTGACACCATGAAGAGAGCCTACAGGAGGCTATTGGTGAAGCCTAGTTGCAACAGAAGACTCCGGTGTATTCCACATGCCAGTACCATGGGATGATCACCAAGAACAGCAACACCACGAGTGGAGTCAGCCAGAGCCTAGAGTGCTACAGAGGGGAGAACTGGAGATGTGACCCAAGTCCTTAGCAGAATACCATAAGATTATGTGTGGACCCTAGACATTGGAATAATAACCTGTATATTTGAGGTTGCCTTGCAGTCCCTGAAATGTTAAAGATTACAGAGCAATGAGATACCTGTTGATGAAAGATGTTAAGAAGAAATGGAACTACCCCAAGAAAAAGAAGTTTGTTGCAATCAGAAAGATAAAAGGTTTTGGAGATCTAAAGAGTGGTTTGACTTCAAACATGGAGATGCATAGTTTGGGGTTGACCCAGCTGGATTTAAGTCTTGCTTTGGTTCAGTATTTTCTCATTATTACATGTTGGAATACTAATGTATATCCAGTAACATTGGAGGTATGTGATTTGCTTTTTGATTTTAATTTTATAGAAAAGTACAGGTAAGTGATTGCATGAATCTCAGAAAACACTTTTACCTTTAGAGTTAACATTGTTGAGATTGCTTAAAATATAGAAACTTTTGAAGTCGGAGTAAATGTATTTTTCATCATGATATGACTAGGTATAGCTCCCATAGACACCTGTGTTTGATCAAGCCTATAGGGGCCAGAGAGTGGCATGTGGTCATTTGAATATATTTGACCCATGAGAAGTGATACTATTGGGAAGTATGGTCTTATTGGAATAGGTGTGTCCTTGTTGGAGGAAGTGTAATGTGGTGTAGGAAAGCCTGGTAGTGCTCCTGTGCTCAATCTCACAAGAAGGTGTTTACAGAACAGAGTTTCTTCTTCTAGCTGCCTTCAGATCAAGGTGTAGAGCTTTTGGCACCATCTTTGCCTGCCCACTGCCATGCTTCCTACCATGGTGATAATGGATGCAACCTCTGAAACTCTAAGGCAGTCCCAATTCAATGTTTTATGTATATGAGTTGGTTTTGTCATGGTGTCTCTTCAGAGCAATAGAAACCCTAAGATAATTTATCTCTCTAAATAAATAAATGCAACCTGCTCAGTCTGTATAATGTTACTTACATATATGCTTTCAGGACTGCCCAATTGGTATTGATAACTAATTGGTGAGAAACTATTTCCCCTGTTATTAGCATTCATTATTTGTCTATAGTACTTTGTTTAGGTTTGAGGTATCCTGGGTGTTTCTCACCCACTTTAGATCATTTATTGTGAACCTTGTTCATCAAATGCTTATGAACTCATGCTAGTGAAACTGCATTTCACAACTCTACACTTTGATTGGTTTTGATTTTCTGGTGGTGTCTGTTATTATTATTATTAATGATTATGAAAATTTTAAACTGTTCATATCTCATAAGAGTGGACTGCTGGAGTGAAGACTCTGCAACTAAAGTATATCATTTCTCTCAGAATTAGAGTTCAGTTCTCATTACCCATGTTGGATACAGTACAGTAGTATTTAATTCCAGCTTCTGATACCCTGTTCTGTTCTCCACAAATATTTACTCACAAATACACAGCTCCCCTGTATACATAAGGTAAATTAGAGATAAATATAAAACAACATGCTCAAAACTTTTAAATTCATGTGGAGTAAATATTCTATCTGGCCAAATTATAGATCAAGTTTGCCTATTTATTTAATTCGTGATAACCTTAGTCTAGTAGTACTAGTTTTTGATATAATACAGGTTTTGGGTTACATTGAAAATTCATCAGTGCTTTTCAAACACTGACAAAATGGAATAATGTAGTGACACCTAAAACAATTTAAAGACCACAGAGTTTTATTTGAGAGAAAACATAAATAAGGTCTGATAACCAATGACATCATCATGTTTCCACAGTTTCTCGGTGGAACTATACCTATAACCATCTATGACAATTCTATTACACAGGAATGTGATCACTGCTTGATATTGAGAATTTTGACTCTTTTCCTTCTAATGCTGGCCAATCATGGAGGGACTGGTTTTATCCTTCCATTTATCAGAAAAAAACTAATTTTGATAACACAGCCAAAGAAATGTTGTTAATAACTTTTAATAAATATTGAAAACCATTGGGACTTTTTAGTCAGATTTTGAGTAAATACACATTTTTTCCTGGTGTATTCTGTGCATGCTTTTTCTTCTTTAGGGATATAATTAATAGTTGATAGAATGTTACTATCTCTCCAGATGTCATCATTCTTCTGTCAATTTTGCTTTTTCTTCTAACTCTTTCTGTTTCATCAGAAACTGCTTTCTCTAAAAGTGTTTCAGTTTTTCTCAAAGCCTTTTCTGTTGTTTCTGTCATGTAGTAAATCTATTATTACCAATACATTTATGTACATATTATCACCTTTTACCTCTTTTACTTATCTTTTTAAAAGGGGTTGCATTCTACATTAAATATGTGAACTTGTTATAAAACTTATTTCAAATTCCTTAGCTGATGTATTATTGAACAAAGGGGACTTTGATATTGCCCATAGCTGAGTAAAGCTCTCCGACTTCACTTTGTCCTTTGCATGAGAGAACTGAACTGGCTTACCTTCAAAAGCAGAAATTCCTCTCTCTTTCTTAAGAGTATTTACTTTAGAAAACCCATATGTTCTTACTCTTTAGGATGCAAATTTTGTTAAAGAACCATGTTAGTTTTATAACTCAGGAGGGATTTTTTTTTAACGAAGCTTTATGATACTTTTTTCAAAATGCAATAATGAAGGAAAAAACAGCTTTTGCTTCCTGTTCTATAAGGGGTCATCAGTCTAATTATAATGGATACTCTGTTCCAACTTGAAAAAGTCTCTGCTTTCATGAGGAAGGCATAAGGTTCCCTTTTGGTGGTGGCCATCAGTGGTGGTTTGCAAAGGTTTGGCCCCATAGATTCATGTGTTTTGAATGATTGGTCATGGGATATGGCATTATTAGGCGGTGAACTTTTTGGAGTAGCTATGGCCTTAAAGAGAAACTGTGTCTCTGTGGGGGTGGATTTTGAGGTCTCTTGGAGCTCAAGTTCTAAGTAATGTTCTTGGATGCCTTTTGATCAAGATATAGAACTCTTGGTTCTTCAGGCACCAAGTCTATCTACAAGATGCCATGATTCCCAACATGATGAACATGGACTGAATCTCTGAAACTGTAAGCCAGCCCCAATTAAATGTTTGCCTTTTTAAGAGTTGCCTTGGTCGTTTTTCTTTTTTTCTTTCTTTTTTCTTTTTCTTCTTCTTCTTCTTCTTCTTCTTCTTCTTCTTCTTCTTCTTCTTCTTCTTCTTCTTCTTCTTCTTCTTCTTCTTCTTCTTCTTCTTTCTTCTTCTTCTTCCAAACTTCTTGTACAGGGCTGAGTGTTCCAGCTGCTCTGACACCAGAGGATTCTGCACAGGAATCTCTTGCTGGATCCAGTCATGCCGAGCCATAATTGCTTCATCATAGGCAGACAGTTAACACCTTCGGGGTTGCTGTCCAGCGGCTCCTGCTTCTGATGCGGAGCTTCCTCTGCTTTCATCTTTAAACGGCACCTCACTTTTCCGTCTCAATCTTAATTATGTCGTATCTAAAGTGTAAACAATTTTAAGTTAATGTATCGAACTTGAAAGCTTAAAATATACATTCTCTTTGCGACATATAAAAAAAAGTTGCCTTGGTCATGGTATCTCTCCATAAAAAATGAAACCCAAATTAAGACACCGTTACCTGGTACAATTGTTCAGTGAGTTTCTATACCCCAAGTGTTTAAACCTCCTCTGTTGTGCACCTTTAGATGCGAGTTCACATTTATTTATTTTAATCTCTTTCATGATTGCATTGAATATTTTTTTTTAATTTTACTGTGTCTAGGGGAACGTTTAATTTAATATGCTTTCTGCATAATAAAATTAAATTAAATTTTCTCTGGTTACATAAATTTATTTGTACATATCTAGTAAATATAGACATTGTCAACAAATCCTGCTGAATACAGTGTACACACATTGCCATTCTAGCAGATACTTTAAGGAAGATTTTGGGAAACTGTTAAATTTGTGTTTCTTTTGTTAAATATCTCCAAACTTATATTTGAAAGATTTAATTGGGTACACTAATGCCATTTAACTTCAAACTACCTACTCAGTTTTGAATCATCTGGGACCCCCAACCAAGATATTGCAATATAACAGGGCATGCTTTAGATAGTCAGGATTTGGATGTTCATGTAAAGCAAAGGTTATAAGAAGTATAAACTTACACATTCTTGATCAAAACCTGTTGCTTTTTAGTTTTATCCTTTGTATATCAATGTAAATTACCACAAAACATAAAAAAACCATCTACAGATTTATAAGACACTTTTAAAATGTTTGTTGTTTACTCGGTGCCTGCATTTTGGTTTTACAACCTTGCAGTGACTTGATTTCCTTGGAACTCAGCAAGTCTGCAGGCTTTGCTTGCAAACCCACTCTTCTGAACATGTTTTTGAAATGTCATTCATGACATAAATTCATATCAATATGAAAATCACAGTCATGGTTGTATGCAAATTACGTAGAAATATTCATTGATTTTAGAGCTAACATAACTATTGAGTTTCTTTCATTTCTGTTCAGGAATATAGTTATGTGGTATTTTACTGCAATATTAATAATAATTTTACTTCTTTTGCTTTCCCATTGGTTAAAGTCAGGAGTCACATCTGAGTGTTTATTTAATTACTGCTGCAAAACAACTTTTGTCTTTATTTTGTATTTATTTCTGTTTTACTTTCTCAGCGTAGACCAGGCTACCCAGTCTAGTAAGTGCACTCTTATTTCTTAATTCCGCTTATGTAAGGAAGCTTTCCAAAGTTCTAATTTTATATTTTAATTGTTTGCAAATAAGTATGCATAGATAAATAAGGCTGTGATCTACTAGACAACCCCACTTCTACGATTTTCGAGTGTCTTTAGGTGCTGTCTGCACTATTGCAGTGAAAAAAGCATCAACATGCTTACCAGTCTGTGAATTTTAAAAACTACAATGATTGTTCTGACAAGATATGTACACTGGATGTTATGAAAGTAACTAACCACTTTCTGATTTAAACCCATGTCTGGCATTTAGTAGGATAAATTCTGGATCTGACTAGCTCATAAGATAAAGAGAAACCGGGGTACTATTTCTTATTCTGCTAAATGGTCCTAGCATTCAATTTCTCATTAAGTTATTATATTAATACCAATAGAGTTTTATATTACTCAGAACACACCAGAAATGTAGTTTGGTAAAAATAGCCATGAACATGGAGACCCACAGTCAATGTGCAGAGAGTAAGTTTCTGTGGAGTGCTCCAATTTAAATGACACATCTATATTCCAGACTCTCCCTTCAAGACTCAGGGATAATCAGAAAAATAAATATGGCTGGCAATGTATGCAGAAGACATGCACAAGAACCGAGCATCAAAACCCAAAAATGACTTTGACTGGATCATAAATGCTCATGAGATTTCACCTGTATCTAAGAAGCTGTTGGCAATTGGCATGTGTTGGCTGAGAAAGTCCATTTTCTTCAGGGATTTAGGTCCTGAGACATTAACCATGCTCTAGTATATGATCCCACACCCGTGAGCATATTGGCAGTAAGTATTTAAGAAAGCAGAAAGTGCATGATATTGGGAAGCAGGGTAAAGTAGCAATGGGGGATAGGGGATGTATTGATCCAAACAGATTATCGATATGCATGATTATTAAATAAAATATTTTAATATTTTAAAATTGAATCATGAATGACTTTTGAAATAATACATTATTTCATTCCTAAAATGTATAGGTGCTTTCTATGTTATCAGTCTTCTTATCTAATACAATATCTTATGCTTTGATTAATTGATGATTACTGACTATAACACCTTTATTAATTTTTATCTTACTTCTGAACAATATTTTCACTAAATGTAGCTGGTATCAATCTCAAAGTATTTCAATCCTACCTCAAAATAGGTGATAGTACTCCCTGGGTAGTTTTGAAATTGTTTTATTTATTATCTTCACCAATTTTATGACTTGGTATAAAATAATTACCACTATACTAGATGATTATAATGAACCCAGAAAATGATTCCCTGAGCACTTTCAATTAATTTTTTACAATGCAGTTAAAATACAAAATATTTTTCTAAAATATACAAATCACACCATCTGACTTCATTTTCTAAACCACTTAATAGCCTGCAATGGCCCTTCAGAGAAGGAAAATGAACTGTAGATGAACTACTTGTGTTCACTTCATTTCAAATGTTAATGCTGTAACCAAAGCGTAACTGCATAAATAGGTGAGGTGTTCAGAAAACTAGGTCCTTAGGTAATAATCCTCCTAAAGAGGATTAATATCTGTCATAATAAAAATACTTCAGTTGTTTAAAAGAAGCTGACAAAAGATTGTTAATTCATAAACAAAAGTCCTTTGTTTTTCCTTCTTTCTGGAGGTGGTCACGTCCATAATTATAGCAAGTTTATAACACCACCCTCCCTTCTATTTGGAGAAGCTTGCTCTGTGCTTCCAGAACAGCACGGTGAACAGTGTGTTCTTTCATAGCACAGAGCCAAATTGAAAAGGAAAATAATATCATTTAAACAAGCCTCATTAGTTAGCTAACTCATAATCACCCTACATATTTACATTCTCATAATGACTTTTAAATCATTTAGAGGAACACGTGCACATAGCACATAGCAGTGCCCACATAAAAGAGATTTAAAATCTATTTATTTGGCTATGAGAAGACACATAGAAAACTATGGTGTATGAAGCCAGAATTATATATGTTAACAGTAGAAACTTAGTGCTGATGTAGATTTTTCATTAGTTTACATATTCTACAAGAGTAAGAAATCATCACATCATCTCAAAATAACCATATTAGTCATATTTTTATATATTTTGATGGAAGGCTACAAATATGAAACATACTTGGTGCTTGTTGTCTCATAGGATGTCTTAATATTTGCTTTATTTCGTCAAAGTTTTCACAATTATTCTTCAAAGGTAAATCAGTGAGAATATATCAGTCTTTGGTATTAATGCAACAAATTTAAACACTAAGGACTCTAGAGGAATTTTAAACCAGAAACATGGTTGCTCAGGCAAGAGTTCACATCTAAGACCTTCTAGGTCTATGTAATCTGGTTAAAATGCTGACATTCTGGGTTATAGCATGATCTGGCTGGAATACAGGTATGCTTTTAGTATATATCCTTAATCCACACCAATGAAGTTAAGGTTTGTTTGAAGAAGGAAGCAGTCATGTTTGAAAGTGATGTACAATTTGAGGGCAGAAAAAGTGATGAATCAGAAAAAGATTTGAGAGAATGAGTCAGAGGTAGGATAAGCTGAACTCTCAGGAGAACAACACAGGAAAGAGAGGCTACTTTAGAGCAGAGCAGAAAGAGAGAGATGGTGTGGCATTCTTAGCAGGGCACTTTTACAAAAACAGAGGGAGCAGTAACAAGCTAGACACAGGTGAAGACAAAACTAGGCAGTAAATGAGTAGGAAACATTGTCATGTAGACTGATATATTCACAGTATACTTTCATAAGGGTTCCTAAACAATTCAGCCTCCCTTATAGCACACTAACCAAAGGAAGTTAAAGAAGATGGTTAATAAATGGGAAAAAGAGGTCATGAATCTTTCTAGAAGTAGCCCCTTGGGGCAATTGCAGTCTTCATTGTCAGTAGTCAAGTCCACTACAAACACACAAAACATGACTCAGCAGCAGCTGGAGCCAAAAGAAACCATGAGTCTCCACCTATCAGCACAAGTCTGTTGAAGTGATAAAAAGTAACCAGAACACCACCAGAAGTTCTTTGATGTGCTTCCTCCTACAAAGTCACACCAAGCAAAGATCAGGTAAGAGAGCAAGGTGAACCAGTGCAATGTTGTTGTCAGCAAAGTCCAGCATCAGTGAAGCTCGATGAAGACCAGCAATGGAAAACAATGCCAGAGCATCATCCACTGTCTACTGGATTACACTTAAAATCTTTCCAAACCCCTGTGGCCTCTCAAATATCTGCTCCAGCAAAACATCACATGCCCTTTTGCCAAACACCTTCCAGAAAAACACCATGTGTCTGTTCTCAGTAAAACATCCTCTCATAACACAACTTCCAGAAAAACATCATGTGACACAACTAAGTCTCACAATTAATTAGGGAACCAGAAATTCCCAGGTCAGTGTCCAATGTAAATCACAGAGTAATGAAAAATAGTAGTAGTTTGGTGTTTTTTGCTGAAAATGGAAGTCTCTGCAGCTGGAATTTATAGTAGGTTTCCTTTTGTTACTTTTACCTATCCAGACTACATGGTAATTATATCAGATTATCTTCCTTTCCCACATAAACCATTAAAAATAACGTGTTTACATTATTCTCTGAACTGAGATCTTACTCTTCTTGATTGGTAGTTATTAAACCTCATAATTTGACACTTAGGTAATAATTATTTTACTACTTTTTTCATAGATAATCTTAAGGACATACAGAATTTTTTTCTCTTCTGAAATTTCCAAGATAAAATTGAATTAAGAATTCAATAACTAATTCTGTGACTATTGATTTCACACCTTGATTTTTTTATTCTTTTCAATATTTTTGAAATATTTTCAATATTTCTCAATGTGGAAAAGTTCCTTCATGTCAGAAATAAGCCCAAGTTACCAATGTCTGTTTGTTGTAATGAAGAGAAGCACAGTAAACATATAACTGATGGATCACATAACTTCAACTAATGAAAACTTCAATAAAAAAGGTTAATTGATCCCTACCCCCACAATGGTCAATGACAAACCATGTTGGTGTTGCATATAGATAGATAGATAGATGACAGAGATATAGATAGTCAGAGGCAGAACAGATGGCAGTTCTTTGTTCACCCTAGCTTGATGCCTAGTTTGGTGGCCAAAACTCTCTACACAAACTTATGTGTGTAGGACTCATAAAAATGAAATGAAATCAAACTAAATCCAGGAATCAAATCAAATCCAGGCAGAACAGCACAGGAGGAGGAAGACAGACAGATCTTCAGATTGCCATGCCACCTTGAGACTTGTCCTTCAGCATATGGCAGAGATGGGCCATAGACATGTGCTTGTCAGCACACCATGCAGCACTGATGCAGGAAGTTACCCCTGGGCCTACCAGCTACATGACCAGCCTGCAGCAGTAGCCACCACAATGTGCAGTATATGGTAGTCAGAGGAAGAAAAGTAAATGAAGAGAGATGGAACTGAAGACTCAAGGGCAGAGAGAAGTAGCCTGCTATAAATGGCCAACCCTGCTACCTAGGGCAGGTGAACTGGCCCCAATGGCATGAGAGCAGGAGAGCTGACCGTGGCTCCTGCGATGATAGCATTGGGTGGCCTAGCAAAAACAGTGTTGAAGGGTGCTTTGTGGTCACATGAATAAGGGAGATCTGGCATGCTGAACCACTACCATCCAGGTCCTTTTTCATGGCTCTAAAGTGGTCCTCCCCCAAATCTATACTACCTATGAATGTGTGGGAACACAAGGGTCAGTCCTTGTGTTCCAAAGCTGCGACATCTTCCTGAAACAGTGAAACAACAGGGTTACTAGAAGATCTCAAAGAAGATCCAATATTGATGGTGTCACAAAAGTCAGAGAACTTGAACCAGAACAGTGACTCATTGCAATAAGCATTTGCAAGTGAAGATGTAGTGCAATATACTGTGGGACATACTGAAAAACAACACACCTTCTACAATGAGATGTTTTCTGTGCTTCGTCATTGTTGTGATGTTGTTGTTGTTGTTGTTGTTGGTGGTGGTGGTGGTGGTGGTGGGGTGTGTGTGTGTGTTTGTGTGTATGTGTGTGTTTGTGTGTATGTGTGTGTTTGTGTATGTGTGTGTGTGCGTTTGTGAATGTATGTATGTGTGTATGTATGTACCTGCGTGTGTGCCTGTTTACATGTGTGTGCGCGTGCATGTGTGTGCGTGTGTTTGTGTTATTTTAGCAGGGAAATTGCAAGGCTGACAGGGTGAGGGGACAGGGAGATAAATGTCAATGGAGTTAATATTGTGAAACTCACAAAGAGTCAATAAAAATAAAAAAAAAGACTATAAATGAATTGTCAACCTATGAATAATAAGCATGGCTCATTCATAATGCTACTAAACTCATTCCACTGTGGGGCTTTAAAATTAAGTTCTAGTTGTCTGTGTCGTGTTGTATATAAGGCATACATGTTAGAGAGTGTTTTTCTTTTTCATCTTTTAAATATTTATTAATTTTAAATGTTAAATATTAATAGCAGTTTGATAAAACAATAGTTCTATGATAAAACACAGCCATCAATGCATAGAGACATTAAGAGGATTCCAACAATTTTTTTTCTCTTTCTCTCATCTTAGTTTATCTTTTGTTTTTATCTTGTCATAAGTCTTAGATAAAACTATAATTCTTTTCTATTTTGGGTCTTAGACAAGTTTCTTATATTTTTTCCAGCACTCATGTTTTTAAAAATACTTTTAAAAGTTGCAATTTAATTCTAAGTAATTAAGATTGATTCTCTGATTAGAAATTGTGAAAAGTAACTTCTGTTTTTGCCTTAAATTCAAAGCTATTCACTACTTCTTCTGGTTTTATTTCTATTGCTATCATAAACACCATAACCAAAGGCAACTTTGAAAGGGCCTTTATTTGCCTTCAAAATCATGAGTTAAAGGGAGTATTTTTGAGGCAGGAACTGGAGTAGAGAAATGTCGCCTAGTGGGACTGCTCTTCATGGTTTGCTTAACTTGAGAGCATATGCAAGCAAGGGTTGCCTGAAAAGGATCTCTGCCCACAGTGAACTGGACCCTCTAAGATCAGTCATTAGTCGGGAAATAGCACCCTGAGCCATGTCCTCAAGGCCAGTCTGACGAAGGAAATTATTCAAGTGAGATTCCCTCATATGTACAGGTGTGTGTCATACTGACATAAAATAAGCAGTGTACTGCTCACGGATGGGAGATTGTTAGGAATGACCTTAACTCGGTGAGTTAAGAATGTAGGGAAGTCGCAGCAAGAGTCTCAGACAAATTTTTTTGTATGTTATTCAAAAATGATTTTGATGAATAAAATATAACTTGTATTAATATCTGAGCATATTAACAACAGCGGCATTGCCCTGTAACTTTTTTTTTTGGTTCTTTTTTTCGGAGCTGGGGATCGAACCCAGGGCCTTGCGCTTCCTAGGCAAGCGCTCTACCACTGAGCTAAATCCCCAACCCCGCCCTGTAACTTTTTAATGCCACATTTTTTATACCTTTCCAAGCTACCAACTTTATAAAATATAATTGATATCTGTAAAGCATGGGATGTGAAATCTACTGTGGACATGTTAATAACCTACATGGTCTGCCAAACGAATGCTTTAAATGTCACAGACTATAAGGATTATATAAGGAAGAAAAAGGAAATAATTAATGCAAGTAGAAAATCAACATACACATTATTTCTCAGTCTTGCTTTCCAGAAATCTTTTTAAAAACTTGCACAGTTTTAGTGATTTTTCCCCTGTGTTTTTTTCTTTTATATTTTACTCTTCACATGGGCATATTTACTTTATCTTTCATAAAAATCACTGGATCCTAGGTGTTAAATAATTCATACGACGATTGGAGTACACAGCTGCATCTCCGCAAACTTTGCCAAACCCAGATAACAGCTTTTATATATTAAAAATAAAGTCCTAAACTACTAATACCGCCCCACTGCTATCCTTAGGAGAAAAAAAAATATTGTCATCACTTAAAGACTTTCTTGTAGCGTAGAGTAACATATTCAAACACATCTGCCAGAGTTGTATGACCTTATCCTATTTCAACAGGATTTATACAAAGCAAGGTTGAAGAGCCAAAGAGCCTTTATCTGCTAATCACACTCGCTGGCCTCCTGGGGTTTGTACACTGTGAAGTCTTCTGGAAGGAGGCTTTCTCAGCATCCTGCTTACTGGAGTGCTGCCTTCTTGATTAACAGCGTTGAATATTTCATAAAGATCAAAACAAATAAGGACCAGTGTATTTACCTAAATTGATAATGATATCATTAGCGATATTTTTCCAAAGCATACTAATGAGTTAAGGGAAACATATTTAGGATGATAAAATTGTGATGACAAGAGATTCCTCAGTGTATCTTACAGAGAAGTAAGGCTGATTACATTTAATTTCTTCTAAAGTCTCTGCTCTGTTGCTGAAGATTGTAGTCATTCTAGGGGTGATGGGAGTATTGATGGACAGAAAGCAAGTAAAGGTTTTATCAACTGGCATCTTAAAGAATTCTTTCTAGAATGTAGATGACATCACAAAATTTTTTAAAATAAACTGGAGTTAAGTATCCTCCAGTGAGTTAATGTAAAAAAAAATAATGAATGTAATCATTCCTCACACATTTTCAAAACAAAGAAACTTGTATAATCATACACTTAAAGGATATATGTATAGCATAGCAATAAATTTAATGATGGTGAAGTATTACTGATGATATATTCACCTAGGAGTTAGTTATATATGGACACATCGTATTTTACATTATATTGTTTATTAAATGATTTAGCAAGGACGTTGTTAAATAAACACATTGCTCTTCCTGGTGTCAAAGGCTCAGTGCAAAGCAAGAAATCTTCTAGCCTTGAGAAAATTGGAGAATCAAGTGTTACAGGAAAGCAAACGGGAGCCAGTGTCTCTAATGGAGTTCCTGCCATAGCCCTAGGGAGACAGACTTGAAACCATACAAATCCGAGAAAACAAACCTATTACTTGCTTCATTCCTGCTTTCACACCTGAAATGGGCAAACTTGTTGCAAAACCTAGTGGACAATATAATAGAACAGAGAGAATAGAACTACAGTAATTTTTCACACTCTAAGACACTGGTTCAACGTTGCTTCCCGTCATTGATCCTATATTCTAAAAATCAGAGAGTAAGTAAGAATTAGTCTGTACAACTCAAGAATAACTTAGTGAACTTACCGTTAAAGACTTACATATACAGTTTTCCAAACATTGCTAAAGGTATTATAAACTTGAAAGCCAGTTTTTATTCAATGATACTGATGAAGATCGTAATCAAATGAAGATTTGCATATTGAGCACTTTTGGTTTCTTTACTACTATAGAGGAAAATTTGGTTTCTTTCTTAATCATGGAAGTACTTGAAAAAGTACTCAACTTTTATCAAATATACTCCAAAGGTAACTGATTTGCCTTATGGCTATTGCTAAATCATATGATGAATATCTGTTCTGTAAGATAAATTCTACTACAGTGACATAAAACCATAAGAAAGATTAATCCTCACTATAACATACAAGAAAACTCAGTTTCTGTGGGGCTATAAATATTTTTTTCTCTCTTCCAAGAGCCCAGTGTCCACCAATGTTATATTACAATATTTTGATCGCCTCTGATTTGTGCAGCTTGTGTTTTTAGTACTTGAAACTGAATTAGCAAATTTTTGAAAGCCAAATACTTCAGGTCAGAAAAGTGAGTCAGTACTAATTATTGAGCAATAAATATTTTAAGTATATTTATAATAATCACAAATTGTAATTCTATTA
Source organism: Rattus rattus (assembly GCF_011064425.1). Taxonomy (NCBI): domain Eukaryota; kingdom Metazoa; phylum Chordata; class Mammalia; order Rodentia; family Muridae; genus Rattus; species Rattus rattus. Next base: position 159,872,900 of record NC_046156.1, read on the forward strand.
AAGTGTTTGCCAATTGAACTATATTTTCTTTTACACTAAAAATGTTATTGTCATCAACGATTGAATGCATACTCATGATGTAATAGTATTTCATGATGGGAAACCCTTATTAGAGTCCATTATCACTTAAAAAATTAGAGGCTTTCAAATCACTTTATACAGTAAGTTGTAGTTTTACTGGTTAACATATAAAGACAAGATTAAGTGGGGCCAAGGAAATTGCTCAGTAATTAAAGGCACCTTCTTTAAACTTAATGGTCTAAATTCAGCCTCTGGGATGCACTTAATAGATAAAAAGAACCAACTCCTATAGGTTGTCTTTGAGTCTCCACACACTCATTAGTGAACACACACAAGTACACACACACACACACACACACACACACACACACACACACACACACCCGAATGAATGAAAGAATCAACAAACAAATAAATTTAAGAAAATATTAAATGAATATGTTATTATATTAGATATGTTATGCTTATATAAATTTTATGTAATTGCAAATAATTTCCTTTTATATTTAGGAATATACATATATATATAATATACATAATGATAGTTTTTATTGAAAATAGATTCTTCTATTAACTAATATATTGCAACCACAGATTCCCCTCTGTCCACTCATCCCAGATTCCCCCAAATTCCCCTTTACCCCATAACCACTCCCAACTTTTCTTCCTTATCAGAAAAATGATATCATGAAATTTTCAGGCAAATAGAAGCCTAGAGCAAATATTTTCAAACAACAAAGTTTTATTACATAGTAAAAAGTGAAATCTTTAAAGTTGAAAGAGTGTATTAATATTTTAAAATAAATAAAAAATAACTACATATGTATCCAGAGGGAAAGAAACAAGAAAAACAATCAAAGGTCCAACAACTGCATCCTGCAATCTAATGCCAGGTCAAGACACTGAAATTAGGGTTCTCTAAGGTAATCTGGTCTGATATTCAGAGTTATTCAACGCAATGGAGCCACTGAGCCATTTTAAAGTATTTGATTGTGGAGTGCTACCAGGTCATTCAGCTAACCTGCCTCTAACATTCCATGCTATTATTAGCAGTGCTCAGGAGGCTGCAGGCCATGGAAGACTCATTAGAGCCAGGCTGGGCAAAGACTGCCGCTCTCCTAGACTGAAGGCAATGGGATGGGAAGAGTCTCATATCTTGAAGACTTAATACTACTTTAGGTGTCCTCGAAACACAGTCTGACTTCCCTTACACATATCAAAAGATCAGGCAAAATGAATTTAAAGCACAATAAATAAGGGCAATGCAAGTAAACCTCTCACCCTCACCAGTGGGAAAGGGTCTTTGTCTTTTCAGGATGGACTGGACTGGATATAGACAGGTGGAATATTTAACACACAGTGCCAGTGCCTGGTAATGATAAAATCAAGGTACATCCTGTTGACATTAATTGCACACATTGGAGCCCTTAGATGTGTACTTTAACTTTGTTTTTACAAGGTAGAAAACTGAGGAAGATCTCTGGGATTTTTGGTAGCAGGGGATCAAGTCAATGGATTCCAGCTTTGCCTTAAACAACATTTTAGTCTCTTAAATATTCTAGATCCTCATCCTTTTACTTTGGCAGTTATGATATAAACATATGCATTTTGACATCACAAGATTAGCTGGGGAAAAAAAAAGTCTGCTGGATTTTTGTTAACCCTCTTGCCATTTCATTCTAGCTATGCTTCCCTACTACTAAACGTTGAAGAGGATGCAGTGATGGACTGATGAATCACGGCATTTTAAGTGTCTTCCTCTCCTCATCTTAGACAGGCCTGAGCCTCTGCTGGCAGAGCTAGTAACTATGAAGGCTCTTTCTGAGGCTACAGTATTATTGTATATTCTCCTAGTGCTCTCTGATTGTCCTTCACTATGAATACACTGAGAAACTCAAATTTGATTTTCTCCTGGTTAACATTTGATTAAGTTCTCCTTAAATCATTTCTTGAAGAAACATTTTTTTCATTCAATACTTCCTTAGTCAAATGTCTAATTTCATCACTTACAAATTCTATTCTTCACTGAGCAGATTTCAGTCAAATGCTTTGTTATTCTATAACATCCATGATGACTGCAGTTTCCAGTAACAATTTATTCATTTCTGTCAGAGGCTTCATCAAAGTGGCTTTTCCCAGCATGTTTCTGCCAATATTCTGCTCGAGATTAGTTCAGAATTTTCTGAGGTAATTGGAGTTTTCTCTGTACTTTTTCCTCCCTGAGGCTGTGGTAGAAATAAATTTAAAAGTCATTCATGGTAACATAAACTTTTTCTTGCATGCAATTCAAAACTCTCCCAATTTCTACCTATTAACCCATTCATATTTCTGTCTACCTATTTAGGTAATTGTTTCATCCCTATCTCTATTCTACAGTACCAATTTAGTCTCAACCAAGTTGGACTATTCCACAAACTGCCTTAGGCTCATTGAAGGTACATGACAGAAATATTTATCTCCCTGTTTTTAAGTGAGTCAAAGAAGTACAAGATCAAGGAGTTTGCAGATAATATTGATGTTATTTAAGGGACACTTTGTTATGTAGTCTTGTAGCCTCAGGAGAAGATAGAAACATGCTCCTATGCTCCTTGGTTTTTGTTTCTTCCTCTTCCTCTTCCTCTTCCTCTTCCTCTTCCTCTTCCTCTTCCTCTTCCTCTTCCTCTTCCTCTTCCTCTTCCTCTTCTTCTTCTTCTTCTTCTTCTTCTTCTTCTTCTTCTTCTTCTTCTTCTTCTTCTTCTTCTTCTTCTTTCTTCACTTCTTCTTTCAATCACAGTGATACCACTCAAGATGACAGAGTACTCAACGATTTCAAGGCTTATCCTGCATTCTCATCTTAGTTTTCAGAATGGGAATTTAGGATATGTGCTGAGATTCAATTCTGTACAACAGATTCACAAACAAGGTTGAATGCATAATTAATACAGTAAAGTTGTTTATATTAACAGCTAGTCACAATTTGTTCAGTATTGTAGGTAGGTTTATCTTCTGAAACATATTTTTCTACACCTTGAAACTGTAAGTTTTAGGTTCATTTATTTCAATGAAGAAATATGTGGCTTGGGTGAACATCCAAGCAAATACAGTTATTGTGTGACATTGCTTCCTGATTGAACCATTCCTTTTGCAGTATGAGAGGAAAGTGCTAAGACTAAGGAATGAAGAAACATAAATCTCAGAAAGTAGTAATGTAGGATTTTCAAGGCAGCACACAAGTCATAAACAATTGCTGGAGGGATACTCTTTGACCATTTGAGGAGCTTCTCCAGTGAGCCAGGAGGAGACAGCAATCCTGTCTCCTCAGCTAAGATGGGGTTTGGAGATTTTCAGCTGTCCTTGGCTCACTCATTTGTACTTCTGTGAATTACCACAGTAAACTCACCTATTTACTGAGCTAGATAAGCTTCTTTGATCTGTCATTGGTGTCTTATGTGAAATTAATAATGTTTGCTCACATACAAGAAAACAGCTTAGGAGGAAAACCAGTGTTGCTTGACTTTCTGAACATAGATTTTTTTCAAAGCTAAATATAAACAAGAAAATATATAAAACTATATGAAAAAGTAGAACAGTAGTAAACACCAAGAAGTAAATCACTGAGTAAGACACTTTCTAGAATATTAAATAGAAGGACTGGAACAATGCTTTTAATAAGTTGCTAACATATTTTGTTATGATCTGTTCAGAAAAACGTGGCAATTCCTATTTCCTATGTGCTTTAAGCAATTTTATAAGTGTATTTTTGTTGTTTTCATTTCACTTTTGTATTCTGAAACAGTTTTAGGTGGTGAGTAATATTGTAGTTAAACTTCATTTTACCTCTACCATGTAAGTAAGTGGAGTTGTCAGTATGATTAGCCACAGTGGTCCATACACAACAAACCTCTCTATATGTATCTGAACTATAATTCATTCCTGTGGCTTTATTCTTCTCTCACAATGAGTTTCAAATCTTTAATGCACACAAATTCTATAATTTAAAATTGTTTTAATCTATATAAATGAAAGCCATGTTAACCAATTATAATGAGTAAAGACAAATCCCAAATGAAATTATCACTCTATGACCTCAGTGTTGTGGCATTTGCTTAGATTTTACAAGACTGTAAGTTTAGTACTGATGATCATTGAGCTTCTGCATGCACTTGTGCATTGAGAGGTTAATCTAGCTTTATTCAGCTCTAAGTAATTCAAATTACTGTGAGGTACTTCTTTTATTATTTTATCCCTGTATTTCTTTGTTTGCTTAGGCTGTTAGAATAAATTGTCACTCTAGTAGTTTGAAGAAAAATGCCCCACCATGCATGCAGATATTTGAACACATATTCCTTAGTTTGTAGTGCTGTCTAGAGGAAGTTTGAAGGTTACACTTGCTGGTCATTACTGCAGGTGGAATGTCTTGCACCTCTAACAGTTCACTATCCCTGCTTCTTCTTTGGACTTGCAGATATGATCTGGAAGTTCTTGCTTTTGCCACCAGACCTGCAACATGCAAACATGACTCTCCAACATGATGGTCTCTTATCACACTGGAAATGTAATCCCAAATAATTTTTTCAGTACTTTCATTTATCATGTACAGAAATAGAAAACTGTCCAAGACAGATGTTGGTACAGACAATCTTGTATCATACAAAAACCTGACTGCGTTATTTTTCTCAGAAATATGGAATAATTCTAGACTATAGAAGTGGTCAGACTTTTGAAGTCAGAGGATAAAGGGCTAGGAGCAACGAGCATAATGCGTACTGTGATATCTGGACTATAAGGTTTCAAAGACTAAAACATTAGTAACAGACATACAGGCATTGATCTGACAATGCAAAAGTCAGTGATTTGCTACAAAAACCCTTGATTGAGCCTAAATTAAAGAGTAATGGGCAGGTTGTTTTGGCAGAAAAAAATGAAGTATTACATTTAATCTATGTCATGTTTATTAATAACATATTCAGGATACAGTAGAAAAGAAAAGATAGAACAGGGAATCAAAGGGCAGTTTAAAAGAAACACACACACACAAATAATAGTACGTTGAATCCAAAATTGTACAGCAGCCTTTTACATTGACTTAGGAGAAAGGGAAGGAATTTCCTCTAAGGAAGATGTCACTGAGCTAAACTTCCAAATTCTGAAAACAAACTTGTAGCCTTATAATTTCTAGAAAGCAACTGAATATAAAACTTACTGCTAATGATTCAAAGGAGCCAGAATTCTCCCAAGATGGCAAGTTGGACTTGGCAACTTTTTCCAAATGGTCTTGCCTTTACAGGAATGAAGGATGCAAACATGATGGGTCATGGATTCTTCCACTTGCTTTCAGAGATGCTCTGAGGCCAGGCAGCATGCGGTGGGGCCATCCTTGTGTGAAGGCACTGGGAAAGCAGGAAGCTGTAGCAAGCCATTGTATGGAATTATGAAAGGAAACTTTGGGTTTAAGTAGGAAACCCAAGTGTTGAAGATGCTAAAGCCATGAGATATCTGGAAAGGAGAGCTGCATAGAAAGCTGGAGTCTTCTACACAGAGAGAAGCAAGTTGCATGCTGTAGGTAAAGAAGAAGGGCTGAACCATCTAATTCTTTTAAAGATAATGTTCTAGATGTTGTACATGGAGCTACACAGGAGTGCTATTTATCCTGATAGGTTCTGGTCATGCTTTGGTCCAGTACTTTCTTTTTCTGTCCAGACTCCTTATGTTTGGAAGAAGAGTGCATATTTTGTACCATATTGTGTGGGAAATAGGTAATTTTTCAAACACGTTTTTCCTGCCTTTATTGAAGATAGATTCTTTTCTCATACAATATATTTTGATTATAGTTTTCTTTCCCTCTACCACTATGTGTTCATCCCCATCTTCCCCTATCCTCAGTATCTACTCCTTTTCTGCCTCTCATTAGAAAAGAACAGTTTTCTATAAGATAACAATCGTGCATGACAACATAAAGTATAATAAGGTAAAGCAAAATTCATCATCACAAAGTTGGAAAAGACAACCCAATAGAAAGAAAAGTGCTTCAAGAGAGGGACAAGTATCAGAGATACACTCATGCTCATACTCAGGAATCCCCTGAATACATTAAGCTAAACTCTTTAATATACAGAGGACCTGGCGCAGACCCATGCTGGCCCAGTGCTTTCTTCATCAGTCTCTATGAGTTCATATCTTTCCTGGTTAGTTGATTCTGAGGCTCTTGTCCTCCTGGTGTTCTCCATTCTTGCCAGCTCTTGTATTTGTTCTGCCTCTACTTCCACGGTGTTACCTGAGCTCTGAAGTAAGAAGTGTTATGGGAAGTTCCCATTTAGAGTCTATCTCTGTATAGAGCTTGGATGAGGATCTCTGCATTTGTTCCCATCTGCTGCCTCTCTGACAATGATTAAATAAGTCCCTGATCTATGGATATATCAAAACATATCATCTTTTCATTGATAGATGATTTTGACTGGACGTGGGTGATTTTACGCTGGGCTATCTAGTCTCTAGTTTTTGGTCATACAAGCAATATAGGGTATGGGTTCAGTCTCATAGAGTGGGTCTTAAGACAGACTTTGGTTTGTTACTCCCACGTTTTTTTTTTTTCCATCTTTATTAAATTGGGTATTTCTTATTTACATTTCAATTGTTATTATATTGCCCGGTTTCCAGGCAAACACCCCCCTAAACTCTCCACCTCCCCTTCTATATGGGTGTTCCCCTCCCTTTCCTCCCCTCATTACTGCCCTTCCCCCAACAATCCCATTCACTGGAGGTTTAGTCTTGGAAGAACCAAGGGCTTCCCCTTCCACTGGTGCTCTTACTAGGCTATTTGTTGCTACCTATGCAGTTGGAGCCCAGGGTCAGTCCATGTATAGTCTTTGGGTAGTGACTTAGTCCCTGGAAGCTCTGGTAGGTTGGCATTGTTGTTCATATGGGGTCTCAAGCCCCTTCAAGTTCTTTCAGTCCTTTTCTCTGATTCCTTCAATGGGGTCCCGTTCTCAGTTCAGTGATTTGCTGCTGGCATTCGCCTATGTATTTGCCATATTGAGGCTGTGTCTAAAAGGGGAACAAGAATACCCTTGGGAGGGAATAGGGAAGCAAAATTTAGAACAGAGGCTGAAGGAACACCCATTCAGAGCCTACTCCCACATGTTTTAACAGGTATTTTTAATTAAGATTATCATGAATCTCAAAAGGTAGATTAGACAATAGAATTTCAAATATGATTGAGACTATGAGAGATTTGAATACTTTTTAAGTTGGACTAAATACAATTTGCATTATGATGCATCCATAATCCTGTGGAGGACAAGGACTGAAATTCGGTAGCTTGGTTGAGAGTTCCCCTCTTAAGTATGAATATTCAAACATTTTTCCCCAGTTGAGGGCACTAATAATGTAAGTTGAGGATATGTGGCCTTATTTCAGGAAGAATGTCATTCAAGGAGGGCTTTGGATGAGAATTAATGCATGATTTTTTTCTCTGTGCTTGTTGTTTATGTTTGAGGATGCAAGCTCTCTCTCCTCAGCCACTATGCTTATGGCTGGTTTTCTTTCACCCAACCAGGCTGCACTCTTACCTTTCTGAAACCATGTGCCCAAATGATCTCTGTCTTTTTAGAAGGGGCCAAGTGAGAATACCTTAATTCCATTTGGGAGAGAGAAGGGGAATTTGGAATGGGAGACTTGGTTGGGAGAGGGTACAGGTAGGGGTAAAGGGGAACATGATCCTGATCATGTATTGAGGGTGGGAACAGGACTGAAGCCCTGAGAGCCAGCAGAAAGAATGTAACAGGCAACCTCAGGAGGTAGGAGGTAGGTGTACCCTAAACAACATACCTGAGACCTAGGAGGTGAGAAACTCTCAGTGCTTAATTGGGGTGGGAGGGGGATGAAATGCCCTACAGTAGAGAGGGGGAACTTGAAGAATCAAACTGGAGTGGAAGGTATGGGATGGGGACAGGACATCAAGTGGAGAGATGAGGTTGCCATACCACAGTCAAAATCTATGACCCAGAATTGTTCTTGTCTGAAGGGACAAAACTAGAGAAGAGCCTGAGGGAAAGGAGGTCCAGTGATTGACCCAAATTGGGATCCAGCTCAAGAGGAGAATCCAGGGCCTGACACTGTTACAGATGTTATGGTGTGCTTCCGAACCTAGCATGGCTGCCCTCTGAGAGGCACAGAAAAAGTCAGATGCAGATACTAGCACACAACCAATGGACAGAAACCAGGGACACCTGGGGTTGAGTTGGGAAAAAGCTGGAAGAAGCTGATGAGGAGGTGGCCCCATGAGAAGAGGAGCAGTCTCAACTGACCTGGACTCCCGAGATCTCTTAGATACTGAGCCACCAACCAGGCAGCATACATCAGCTGATATGAGGCTCCTGACACATACACAGAAGACGACTCCCTGGTCTGGCCTCAGTGAAAGAAGATGCACCTAAGCCTCGAGAGACTTGAGGCCCCAGGGAGTGGGGAGGTCTAGTGGAGTAGGAGTGGGGAGTGGTGGGTACATCCTCTTGGAGACAGGGGGAGAAGGTATGGGATTGGGAGTTATCCAGGGGGCAGAGCAGGAGAGGGATGAAGACTTGTCTGTAAAAAAGGATTAAAGTATAAAAAAAACTTAAAAAATATAAAATAAAATAAAGGGGTATTACAAAGCACAGTATTTTCTTTTTCACAAGCTAGATGTTCTAAAATCTAACTGCAAGATTCTGGTAGGGTCATAAAATATTAGCTTTGAATAAGTTAAGATATGCCTGCTATATTATATATATATATATACATATATATATATATGTGCATGTGTGTGTGTTTATGAACATAAAACATTCACTGCAACAATAAGAAATAAACTTCATTTTGTTTAAAAGAAAAATAGAGGCTTAAGTATTGGTATTTCTTGGGATAAATCTGAATCACCCAGACTTAAAGAAAAAGTTTATTCACTTTAGTGCTTCAAACATTAAAGCCCTGGATAATACTTCCTTATCTGGCCAATAGTCAAAGATGATGCTATCTTTTGAGAAAGGCTGCCCACCTTAAATACAACGGAGGTGCATCCCAGCAACACTCAACAAGACTCAGTGAAAGCACAGTCTGGAGATCGAAAAGCAATTAACATGCTGGATTGTGATAATTACCCACAGTATGGAGGCCTCTCTAAGATATAGCTTCCACTGTGCCAATAATAGAATTCTTTAAATGGTAATATATTTTTATAGACACGAGAGCATTCCCATCTCGACCTTGTCACTTACATTGGATGGAGAAATAGACTTTCTTCACGCCTTTTTCAATGCCTAAAATAAGGCACACTGCTGTTTTGACAACTTGTAATGTCACCTGAATGTTACCTTGAATCATGACTTAATCAGCCAGAACAAAGCAACATCTCATTTATTTTGGTTGTTTCTTTTCATTGTAATGCAATGATTGCGAAGGCACAAAACATTTAAATTGAGTTGTGATTAAAATGGAATGTGGAGACAGATGGAGCTGTTGTGATCCTGGCATAATTTGTCCCTTATGACATGAGGTCAAGGTGATTCAAATTTCTATTTTCATGCAATAAAGCAATTCTGGAGTACACATGGCAATTTTTCACTCAATGCAAACTTTATTTCTTAATAATTAACCTTTAGCATTGTGGATTACTTGTATTTCTCATCATATAAAAACTGTAATGGGTAATAAACATGAAATGTTTTATATATGGCGTATATACATATGAATGATATGTTTTTATATATACTGCACACAACAGACACAAGCATATATATATATATAGTGTGTGTGTGTGTTCATATAAATAATTTTACTCTTTCCTTATGTATGGCATCTTGGGATGTAGACTAGGGAATCAAAATTGTAAATAAACAAGTTTGAAGAATTATTTTCTTTTCAAAAATAGATGTTTAAAAATCATCTACACTTACAGTGGAGGGATAGGGACATCAACAAACCTATAAATACAAAAAATATTCCTATCTAAAAATAATACAGGGACAAAAATGGAGCAGAGAGAGAAGGAATGACTGACCAGTGACCTTCCCTACCTGGGATCTATCCTATTGGCAGGCATTAGAGACTGTCACTATTACTGATACTATGTTGTGCTTGTAGACAGGAGCCCAGCATGGCTGTCCTCTGAGAGGGTCTACCAGCACCTCACTAAGACAGATGCAGGTGTTCACAGATAATCATTGGACTGAGGTCAGGGACTCCTATGGAAGAGTTAGGATAGATATTGAAGGAACTGAAAAGGTGGCAGCCCCATAGGAAGAACAACAGTGTAAATTAATCTGGATGCCTGGGAGGTCCCAGAGATAGAGCCACTAACCAAAGAGTAAACAGGGGCTGTCTAAGCCCCTTCCTCCGTGCATAAGTAGCAGAGGGTTACTTTGCCTGGCCTCAGAGAGGATGCTCTCAATCCTGTAGAGACTTGGTGCTCCAGGATGGGGTGATAACAGGATGAAACCACCCTCTCAGAAGCTAAGGAGAGATGGGGGATGAACTCACTGAGGGAGTACCAAGCAGGGGACAAACTCTTCTACATTTTAATGGCTGTTTTGTTGATTATTTTCTTTATAGCCCAGTTCAGCTTTCTATAAATGACACATGGTCCTCCATTTTTCAGTATGTGTAATATCTTATATCTGCTCATATTCAAGTAATTACTTATTTCCAAATATACTATTTTATGAAGGCTATAACAATCTATTTGTTTAAATTCACAATGCTATATTAATTTCTATTTTATAAGAAAATAGTCATGCTTTTACTTGTACCTATTGTTTTTAAGTAGATTTACCACATCTGCATAATCAAAACTGAAAATGTGGCAAGTTTAATATTATGAGATAGGCACTATATAATTGGAGAGGCCAGGCAGTTTCTGCATGTTTTCAGAAAAAAACTGGTGGGGCCACTATCTGAAGACATGAAGTGCCAGTGTTTGTAGGAAAAGGGCACAGAGAAGTGATCAGTGTGTAGTGTGGGTGAGTATGGAAATATCATAGAGATTCTTGGTACCGTTGTCAATCTGTGTGTATTAATAATGAAACCAACAAACCCCACCAGGCTGACACAGTCAGCTTTCCTTTAATGCAGCATGCTGACCACTTCATGACTGTTCTGAATGCCAGGTCACAGGAAATGAGCATTCATTTTCTTCACACAATATGGGTTCAGGTAGATGCTACTGAGAGTGTCACATGTTCACACAGGAAAATGGAACAGGACAGCTTTGGCTCAGTACATACCCAAGTCTCTATTTCCTGTTTATAAAAGTAGACAAGGATTAAGATTTTATCATAGGCCAATGGGAGAGTTGATTTTGTGATATCTCTGGCTTTAGAACCTGTTCGCTTAGTGCATGCAAATTAGTTTCTTTAGCTGTCATTGAAAGGACAGTCCCTTGAAGGACTGTGAAATTCCAACTCAAGGTGTGATTCCAGCCATATCTAGCAACTTTTCCAATGAGGAATACTTAATAGCAGTAAACTGAATTCATATTAAGACACAATGCTAACAGTGACACAGACGTTGGAGTCATACTCACTGACCTGCTAGCCTTCCATTCACACTCAGTACCCTGTCAGTGTGTACTATTCACAGTGCTTCATCTAAGCAGCATAAGAATTGGACACTGAGCTAAGGCATCTGGCTTTAGTGTCACAGAAGATGAGTGAGGAGCTTCTACATTATTCCTGAAAGGTTTTAGAGAACTACAGAGGACTGGAAATATGTGGCAGGACTGGGATAGCAGCCAAGTTTCCAAGTTTGACTGCAAGCTTGGGACAGAACCGTCTTGTCTCTGAGCCCACTAGCAGCAGCTCTTATATGTTGAAGCAATTGCTTTCACAAGCAAGAGACCTCTTAAGTATTCTTCCAGAGGTTGGAAGCTTAGCTGCTGTCAGGTAAACAAAGAATGATCCTTAGGTTTTTTTGGCCTGCTCGTCTATTGGGTAGCAGGTCCAGGATAAGTGAGGGATTGTCTTCAAAAATATAAGTTGGAGAACATCCCCATGCCAACAGGTTTCATGTCCATTCTGATGTTGGTAGGCAAACTACCCAGGAGACATACAAAGCTGTAGGAAGTGGAAGTAGATGAGCCTAGTTAAAATGTATATTATTGTTTGCTCTAACTTGGGGACTGATAACACCCTATTACCATTTCAAGGTATAGGATGGAGATAAATAAACCAGGGAGACTAAGGGCTAGGTCAAACAAAGTTACAATAAAACATTCTTAATCACAATTCATAGTTAAGTAATTCCATAAAATAAAATAAAATAAAAAATAAAAAATTTCATAAAATGCTAGGGTTAGATCATCATTTTCATCACATTCAACAATCAGATTATGTCCATTAATTTATTTATACTCACATTAGCTGTGACAACAGCTTTGAAATTCGAGCTGTTATTAAAATGCCTTATGGCTATTATATAAGCACTTGATCTCTTGGAAGGACATCGCATGGGCTTGTATTTATATTTCTGGCTCTGACTCTCCTTCTCCCACCTTTCCCCTTAGTAACAATCTATTTATAGAGGTGTTAGTGGCTAAAATCAGGCTAATGCCAAGTCCTGATGGCCTGGGAGCCCTCTGCTCTTAGGGTGGCTGCTTAGCTATTCTCAGCTCCATTATGGGTTATATAAAAGATTTGCTCTCCGAGGGCCTTCTTCCTACAGTCAGTTCCACGTCAGCTTTTCAAAGTTTAAGTTTGCATTAGGATCGTTCTTAAGAGATAACACAAAATGCTTATTGAGTTTCTCCCATTTTTTAGTATCTTTAATTCAAAAGATCTAAATGTACTAAGAAAAAATGCAGAAATTTTAATGATTTCGGTCTTTGGTACCAATTAAAATTGGGTTCTGAACAACTGATCAGTTTTCGTCATGGGGGACAGAATAGGTTTACAATCGAATGATAAGTTGGGCAATCAGTGGAAGAAAATTGTGGTTGCTTGATTTAGCTGGACTGATTTTAAGGGTCAGCTAATTTAGTAAAATGTACTAGGTTTGTCATTATGCTTCTCTTTGTTTCAGAGAATTAGTGGAGAAAAAAAAAACAATAACAACCAAAAAATTAAAATCCTGTCAAAATCACAGGAAAAACAGGTGTCCAGCTTTGTAAATTCTTACTTTTTTAATCACTTAATTATAAAGCATCCAGAGCCAAGTAGTAGTACAAGCAAAAAGAAATGTTTCTTCCCAGTTATCAGTCACTGGGACAAGTGCAAAAGCATCAGCTCAAACATCACCCTATTTGGAAAACAAACAAACAAACAAACAAACAAAAAAAGAAAAGAAAAGAAAAGAAAATGTATCTCTTTCCTCAACTTTAGAAAGCACATGTAGTTTGAAAACATGCTTAATCATAGTTCATAGATAATTAATTCCATAAAATAAAATAAAATAAAATAAGAATTCCATAAAATGCTAGGGTTAGACCATCGTTTGCATCACATTCACCTAATTGTAAGAAGAAGGCATTAGACATTTGTTGACCCAGCTCTCCACCCCCTTTCCATTAACCATAATGCCCGAGACAGCCCATCTGTGATTTTATTGCTTCTCAAATCATAGGGCAAGGTTGCTTTCAAGACCCACCATGACAAGCTCAAAGTGGAAAATAGTAAGAGAATTGCGTGACAATAGTTTATCATTAGACCACATGTCCTTGTTGAGATCTCACTATAGAAATATGAAGGAGAGTTATTTTATTCACTCCTGGATGAGTGGATGTGAGGTCTTGTGGTAGGTATTTTGACTAATGGAATCAATGAGGCTAGAAATATCCATTTACAAATAGCTTTGTAACAATTTTGAATTCAATTTTTTGTAAGCATACCTTAACATGAAATTAAATAATAAAATTAATTTATTTTTATTTTTCTCGGAAACTATGTATTATCTGCTACATAACAGCATTATTAAATATTTTCCAAATCCATAGTTTTCATGACTCTTGATAATAGTTTCAGTTTCTGTTTTTATGTTTATTATTTTTTAAAATGCATTTGTATTTTATTTTCTGCTCTCAAGATGGAGAATATTATCAAATAGTATATAAAGTTTTAGTCTGAATATACCCATGACTGTAAAAGAACATAATAATAGAATGCATATAGAACTATTAAGAGGTAATTTATAGGGTGGCATACTAGTCGTTTAGCTAGTCCAACAATATCTGCCTCCCTTTAGAAGGGCTAAGACCTCAGTAGTTGTTCAGCCTAAATAATAGAATGTTACAGCAGTCCTAGTCTTAGAGTCCCAGAGAATTACTACCCAGTTGCCAACGATCAGTTTGTGTTGGAATACTGGAAAAGTCTATTTCCATCCTTTCACACAAGTGAAAGAATACCTCAGCCACAGAGTAGATGAACCTGCTCATGAGACTAAGGTTAAGCAGGCACAAAACAAAACCACCTTCTCCTATGTCCTCTTACTAAGACGAAACTAAGTTGTGGCCTAGTTTTAGGGTTTCTTTCCCTCCTCTTAAATTTAATGAAGAAAATCCTTCACAACTGTGCCCAGCTATTTTGATTTTAGTTTGTTGCAGATGAAGTCAAGTTAACAAAAAAGATTAGCCACCACTGTATCTCCATTCTGCAATTTAAAATGAGGATTAATAGATTGAAATCTAATTCATTATTTTTTCCTCAGAAATACTAGGATATACAAGCTGTACTTTTCAAATCTTTTAAACTTTTTATGACTGTTAAGCTCTGCATTAATTGACTGGTAAATACGCCACAGCTCAAAATAAGATTTTGAATAGAAACATCATCAGCTTTTATGCATAACTATAGCAAAACCGAAGGGCATATGATATGGCTTAGTGAGTATGAAAATCCAGACCCTCTCAGCATCCACCCCAGTGAATGGGATTCATATGGGGAGGGCAGTAATGGGAAGAGGATAGGGAGGGAAACATCCATATAAAATGGGAGGGGGAAGGGTTAGGGGGATGTTGGCATGGAAAGTGGGAAAAAGAATAACATTTGAAATGTAAATAAGAAATACCCAATTTAATAAAGATGGAAAAAAAAAAAAGAAAGAAAGCCAGTCATGGTGGCATACATGAACCATAGCTCTTGTCTTAGACATAGGCCGCTCCTGGAAACTCATATGCAAGTAAGGCTAGCTGAAGCAGTGAGCTCCAAGTTCAGTTGGAGTTGCTGAGGAGATGGCTTAGCTCTAAGAACACTTGTTCTTTTAAGTAATCACGTGCAGTTCCGGGCACAAAAATGAGATGAACAATGGTCTGTTACTCCAGTTTTGTAGAAGCTAATACCCTCTGACCACTGCTTGTACTGCAGGCACATGATGCAGAATCACATATGAAGACAAGAGACACGTATGAGTGAAATTGAACTATGACAGAAAAAGTAAGGTTTAATAAAAGTACTATCTTTTATAGTACCTACAGGGGTGAGTTCACATGCAGAAAGACTACACTAGAAAATTTTTGTTTGAAGAGAATATTATGCATCAAACCCTAAACACCAAAACATCAACACCAAAACACTTTTAGTGTTGGCAATAAAACAATGATATTTTACTAACATGTAAGCAAAAAGGCCACTCTACTGATATGTGCTAGCAAGGTGAATCCTATGGTCACTTTATATTTTGTTTAAGTTTTAAGTTTCTTAAGTATTTTGAACTTTGCTTTTCAATCTATGTACTGGTTCAGAAGAAATTTGGGTAACACTTTACATACACACACACACACACACACACACACACACACACACAAATCTATTCTCGGGATTTAAATAGACATTTTTTTCTATTTTTATTAAATTGTGTATTTCTTATTTACATTTCAAATATTATTCCCTTTTCTGTTTCCTGTCCATCAGCCCCCAACCCCTCCCCCTCCCCTTCTATATGAGTGTTGCCCTCCCTATCCACCCCCCATTACAGCTCCACCCAGACAAATACACATTTTTAAAAGTCAGTGTTCCTAGATTCCTATAGCATTTCCCAGTTACATGTAATGTTTTTATGCCCCTATTGTTGTTACACTCTCTCTCTCTCTCTCTCTCTCTCTCTCTCTCTCTCTCTCTCTCTCTCTCTCTCTCTCCTCTCTCATATATTTTCCCAGTTTTAATGAACACAATATTTGATCAGTAAAATAGCTGTACGTGTTAATATCATACACTATAGAGAAAAGATATTCTAGCTGTGCAGATCTCAGGTTTTGTCCAAGTCCGGGGAAAACCTTTTGTACATGTTGATCCATTATAGGCATTGAATAACATGCTCTGATGTGCCATAGCCAGTTTAGAACAGCAAAGACCACATACAGGATGTTGGTTTCTCCTTTAAAAGCAATATTTCATGTCCTTGTATATGAGTCAAATCCATGTACATACCATCAATTGTTCAGTTTTTTCATTAGCATCATGGAGATGTTAGTAATTAAAATATGATTGAATGTTTTCGATATTTATTTAGTTGATAAAATTACTATTGCAACTCAGTCATAAAAAGAGCATCATAAATGCAACTAGAGCATATATAATGAATTTATATAAATATTTTTCATATTTTAGGTTAATGAACCAAAAGAACAAAATGATAGAAAGGAAAAAAAGAACACTTCTTTTTCTATAATCGTCATAATGTTCTTGAATGTTTGCAATCCATTATTATAGTTCTTTTAAGGATAAAACTACTGTTTTTGACATTTCTGACATATTTTAGGTGAAAGGGCATTCCTTTGAAAATTATAGTTTACTAAGAGTCAAACTCCACAATCATTTCCTGGTTAGAGTATAGAATGCTATTATGATAATTCTATTTGGGGAATGACAGAACACAACACTGCGTGAATGTGGAATTGAGTTAATTAAGCTTCATTCACCAATAATTTTGTACAGAAGAGTGATTTAATATGTTGTGTTTATATATTTTGCCTTGTCAAAGTAACCCTGTTTAAACTGAAGAATGTGAATTGGAAAGAGTTTGTTCTTTTATATTAAATTGAATCTTTCTTGCATCCATTCAAAACAGTTCCTAGGTAACTCAACACATAATTTTTGTTTTGTTTGTGTTTTGTTTGTATTTGTTGCTGTTGCTTGCTTGCTTTTGTCATTATTTAATAAAAAAATTCTTTCTCTTTTTGAGTGTAGGATTTTTTATTCCAGTCTTTACAAAAGCATTACCAGGCCTGAAATTGAAACCAACTCACACACACACACACACACACACACACACACACACACACACACAGAGAGAGAGAGAGAGAGAGAGACAGACAGACAGACAGACAGACAGAGACAGAGACAGAGACAGAGAGTTCATAGGATGTGTGCACATCGCAGTGTCTTCCTCAATTGCTCTCCAAATGTAGTTGCTTAGATTTTCTCACAAAGCTTGGAGCTCACCAATTCAGCAATACAGGCTGATCCACAAAACCTGTGCCTTCTTTTCTCTCCTTTCATGTCACTAATGTTACATACATATTGCCATAGTTAGATTATTTTTGTGGAAACGCATTGCTCTGAACTCAGGTCTTTTTAGTTTTTAGGAAACTATCCGGGTTATCTCCCAACTCCTTTTTTTTTTTTCTAAGAAATATAGGAATATAAAAATGTTTATATCTTTATCCCTCTTACAAAAATATTGCAGTAAAACTAATTTTCCTTGCATACTTTTTCATCCTTAAAAGAGTGTCATTAGTTGAAACTTTTTAATATATTCAGACACACATTTAATAATTGCATTTAAATTCATGAGAGGTTTTATTCTTCTATTTTACTTCTAAGCTACAAAATGTGATAAATTATTGCAAAGAATATTGACATTAGTTTTAAATAGGTTAATTGTAAGACAAATTATTGGTGAAAGTGGGATTGAGCATATGATAAGCATTTTAAAGTAAGAAAAGAATCATAACTTATTTTTCTCAACTCCATATTTTTGCAGCACACTATTTTAGTTGAATGCTTGTATATCTGTTATTGATAAATGGATATAGTCTTCCCTAATAATTTCTATGTGCTTCACTTTAGGTTAATGACTTCCATATAGCATATGGAAATGTTTCCAGTCTCCTTATTATACAATATATTTTTTCGTGATTCGAAGTCAGCAGCATTCCACCTCTAGAAAGCAATGCTCCTCTGTATTTCTTCAGATGTCTAGTAGGTATGCTTTAAGATACTCACCATAGCTCCCTGGAAGCAAGGCTTCTCCTAGCTATCTTTGGAACAAATGTGGAACTCTCAGATCCTCTAGCCCCATGTCTGCTTGGATGCTGCCATGCTCCTACCTTAATGATAATGAACTGACCCTCTGAAACTATAATCAGTCCCATTTAAATGTAGTCCTTTATAAGAAAAATATGTTTGATAGCATTTCTAAAGAACAAAGGGATTTCATGTTGATTTCTGCAAAGGTCTAATGACTTCCCATGTCATTTCTGTCAAGAGTTTGTCCTTAACTCCTTCAGATTTTCTCCAGTGGATACCACTGCATCACATCCAAATTGTCATTTGCAGTCTATTACTACCAAGTTCTGCTCTTTGTCTTTTTATGCTGCTACATACTGTTCTACTCTTGCAATCAACTAACCCAAGATTTGTTTGAGTAGTTTTTATTTCCTATTGTTTTATTATTGTTCAAATTAACATGTTTAAGAAAGTTATGAAAGATAACACTGTATAAACAGTGTATATTTAAAACTGACAAATAAATTCTTTATTTTGACATGCTTCGTTTTCCAACAGAATCAAGACTTTCAGAGCAAACTGAGAAGACAAATAACAGTCTTCTTAAAATATCATGTAGTCACACAAAGATCAAACTTATAATTTTACAGGACAAATATACATTCCTATTATTTTTCAGGAAAATTTATAGTCGAAGAAAATATAATTCTCCACAGTATTGAAATTTTAGATTCCACTCAATCAGCTCAAAGCTTATTTACATTTTATATAAACATTAGTAATTGATATTCTAGCTTCTCATATCAGCAAAAGCTTTCAATATCTTTAGAAAATATTAGGAAATGAGCAAACTTTTATTCCTAGAAAAGTCTTCTTAGTTGTGGAGCAAGTGTAACACTACTCCATTTTTGGTGTATGTACAAACTTGTACAACCACTTTGGAAATAAATTTGCTTGCTTCTTAGAAGATGTGAAATAGTTCTCCCTCAATACCCAGCTATACTTCTCCTGGCCATGTACCCAAAAGATGCTATGCCATTCCACAAGGACATCTGCTCAAGTATATTCCTAATTATCAGAAACTTAAAACAAAGTAGATGTTCCTCAACAAAAAATAAATAAATAAAATAGTACATATACACAATGGAACACTGTTAGAAACTACTGAAAGCACCTATTATAAAAAATGGCATGATGAAATTTGCAAGCAAATAGATAGAACTATAAAATATCATCCTAAGTGAGGAGAGGTAACCCAAACCCAGAAATACAAGCAGTGCATATAATTACTTATAAGTGGATATTTGCCATAAAGTACCAGATAAGCAGGGTACACTCTACAGTGCCAAAGAAGCTAAGTAGCAAGGAGGGCCCAAGGGGTGATGCTTGAATCATACTGAGAACAGAAAATGGAATATACATCAGGATGGATGGAGGTTGAAACTGGGTGTGACAGTGGATTGAGAGTGGGAGGATGGGGTATCTACTTAAGGAAGGATGGAGGGAGAGAACAGTTGAAGAGAGAGCTGGAATTGTTGGGAGGGTCATCTGTGGGAGAAGCTAGAAAAAAACAATGGAAACTCCCAGGACTCTATGAAGGTGACTCTAAATACTACCACTGGGTAATATGGAACCTGACATGGCCATTGCTGAGAATCAGAAAAGACTTCCAATGGATGCATTGTGAAACCAACCCGGCCTTCAACTCACATTTTTTCCTGCTTACAAGAATTTCAGGGATAATGATGAAGCAGGAATTGTGAAACGCCTGCTAATGACTAGCTAAGCTTGAATCCCAAACTATGACAGAGAGCCCTCTTGTTGATATTAATGAATTCTGATATTCTTGCTGATAGGTGTGCAGCATCATTATCATCCTTGTGACTTCACCCAGAAACTAATGTAAACAGATGCAAGAACCCACAGGGAAATAGGCAGATCTTGAAGAATCCCATGGTAGAGGAGGAGAAAGGATTGAAAGAGCAAAAGAAATCAAGGACACCACAAGAAAACCTACAGTATCAACTAACCTAGGACCATAAGTAACCACAGAGATGGAAACACCAACCAGAGAGCATGCGTGAGATAGATCTAGGTTCTCTGCACATAAGGAACAGTTGCACATCTCAGGCTTCATCTGCAACTCCTAATAGCCGAGCAGTGTCTGTCTATATCTCTGTTGCCTGTTTTTTAGATCCTTTTCGCTTAACTTGGCTGCCTTATCTAGTCATTGTAGGGGAAGATGGCTATAGCAGCACTGCTACTTGATATGACAAGATAGCTTGCTGCCTCTGGGAAGCTTTCTCTTTTCTGAGGAGAAAGGGAGGACTGGAGGATGAAGGCAGGGCGAGAGGTGAGAGTGAGGGACTGGGAACGGAGTAGGGTAGGAAAGGTGCATTTGGGATGGAAAGTAAAAAAAATAAATTATTTTTTGAAAAATAAAAGATATATTACTAATCTGTAGAAAACTGAAATTATGAAACATTCAGGTAAATGAACAGATATAGAACAAAAATCACTCTGAATAAGGTAACCCAGACCCAAAAGTCCAAATATGGTATATATTCTGCCATATATGGATGTTGGCTTATAAGTCTACGATTGGGATGCTAAAAATCCATACGACCACAGAAGTTATGGATAAGGTAAGGGACTAGAAAAGAAGGAAGAATCTCCCAGGGAAGGGGAAATAAATACATAATTATTGAGACACAGCAGGGGAATTAGAACAGGAGTTCTGAAAGGAATGGAATGACTGCTGCCTGTCAGATCAGACCAAGGAGGGTGAAGTAGAGCCCAGAAGAATGGGTTCCACAAGCTCCAGCCCAGCCAGGAATGATGGGACTAGTACAGCTCTCAGAAGAGAAGTGAACAGGTTTGCATGGCTAACAAATGGCAGACAGCTGGGGTTCCAATTGTCTCCTCAGCTACAGCAGCATCAGCAGTTTCAGCAGCAGAGGTGATGGATGGCCTATGGCCTCATGGGTTTGGCCAGCCAAACAGGACCAAGATTCAGTTGTGAATGATTCTGGAGAAATAATTCTTCCCCAAGTGTTACTGCTCAGTAAAAGCAGCAACTCTTAGACAATCTTCGATAAAATATCTTGTGCACTTACTTCTATGTGGATAAGGACTACGTAAGCCTTGAGGAATGGGGTGAGGTTAAAGGGTAGATGTTCCCTTTGGCTGTAAATAGAAAGGTGGTAGGCAGGCCAGGAGTCAAGGGGAGAACCAAATATTAATATTGTAGTAAAGAAACATAGAAATTTAATGTTCCCTGTGGCATTTTGCAGTAGATGTAAACAAATAATAATATTACCATTTTGGACATGTGCATAGTGTCAAGACCTTAAGATATATAGTCCTGATTCTCCTGCCACCTCTTCTCCCACCTTCATCAACCCTGTAGATCATGAACCATACTGAAAAATTTTAATTCACCCACCCATTTTTCCTGGTCTCCAAATTCTCTGGCAAGCCAAGCTGCCACGAGCACCCTTCTGGCCTATGGGACCTCCATACTCTGCTAGTTCTCCATCCACCTTCATTGGACCTGAAGTTCCTAAATCAAACATAAATGCAGTTCTGGAACAATACAGCCCAATAGTAGCCATCAAAGGCCTGCCACATCAGGATCATTGATGTTTACCCCCTTCCTAGTACCTACTATAACAGGAAAATCCAGAGACCAAAACCATTCAGGTGAATAAAGGCCTTCAAAAGAGCATAATAAACAAAAGCCAGGGCAATATGATGCCTTCAGAGTACAGATATTCTACATGAAAAGCCCTGGATGCCCCAACATAGCCCCCCTCGCCCCCCCCCAAAAAAAAGAAAGAAAATGCCCTTAAATCTAACCTTACAATGATGATACAGAGGAAATGAATTAATCCCTGAAAGAAATACAAATAATAAATTCAAACAGGTAAAACTCTTTAAAGAGGAATCAAATAAACATCTTAAAGATACACAGAAAAATATAATTAAACAGGTGACAGAAATAAATAAAGCTATATATGACATGAAATTGGAAACAGAAACAGTAAAGACAACACAAACTGAGGCAATCCTGGAAATAGAAACCTAGGGAACAGAACAGGAACAACAAATGAAAACACATGCAAATATCACTAATTAGACTACACCAGAAAAGAAAATCCTCCCATCACATGATATTCAAAACACAAACAGAAGAAAGAAAAGCAGCAAGGGAAAGGGGCCAGGTAATATAAAAAGGCAGATCTATGATAATCACACCAAACTTCAATACTGTCCAAACTATTTCACAACATTCTAACAGACAGAGCATTACCAAATTCCTTCTGTGAAGCTACAATTACTCTTATACCTAAACCACACAAAGACCCAACAAAGAAAGAGAGCTTTAGAACAATTTCCATTATGAATATAGATGTAAAAATACTCAATAAAATTCTTGCAAACCGATCCAAGAATACATCGAAACAATCATTCATCATGATCAAGTAAGCTTCATTTCAGGTATGCAGGGATGGTTCAATATACAGAAAACCATCAACGTAATTCACTATATAAACAAAGTCAAAGATAAAAACCACATGATCATTTCATTAGATGCTGAGAAAACATTTGACAAAATTTAACACCCCTTCATGATAAAAGTCCTGGAGAGAAGAGGAATTCAAGGTCCATACCTAAACACAGCAAAAGCCATATACAGCAAACCAGTAGCTAACATTAAACTACATAGAGAGAAACTTGAAGGAAGCCCACTAAAACCAGGGACTAGACGAGGCTGCCCACTCTCTCCCTACTTATTCAATATAGCTCTCCAAGTGCTAGCCAGAGCAATCGGACAACAAAAGGAAGTCAAAAGGATACAAATTGGAAAGGAAGAAGTCAAAATATCACTATTTGTAGATGATATGATAGTATAAATAAGTGACCCCAAAAGTTACACCAGAGAACTACAAAGCCTGATAAACAATTTCAGCAAAGTGACTGGGTATAAAATTAACTCAAAGAAATCAGTAGCCTTCCTCTACACAAAAGATAAACAGGCTGAGAAAGAAATTAGGGAAACAACACCCTATATAATAGTCCCAAGTAATAAAAAAATTCCTCGTTGTGACTTTAACCAAGCAAGTAAAAGATCCATATGATAAGAATTTCAAGTCTCTGAAGAAAAAAATTGAAGATCTCAGAAGATGGAGAGATCTCCCATGCTCATGGATTTGCAAGATTAATATGGTAAAAAAATGGCCACTTTATCAAAAGCAATCTACAGATTCAATGTAATCCCAACAAAATTCCAATGCAATTCTTCATAGAGATAAAAAGAAAAATTTGCAAATTCATCTGGAATAACAAAAAAAACAAAGATAGTTAAAATTATCCTCAAGAATAAAAGGATTTCTGGGGGAAATCACCATACCTGACCACAAGCAGTATTACAGAACAATAGAGATAAAAACTATATGGTATTGGTACAGAGACAGACAGATAGACCAGTGGAATAGAATTGAAGACCCAGAAATGAACACACACACCTATGGTCACTTGATTTTGACAAAGGAGTCAAAACCATCCAATGGAGAAAAGATAGCATTTTCAACAAATGGTGCTGGTTCAACTGGAGGTCAGCATGCAGTAGAATGCAAATTGATTCCTTCTTATCACCCTGTACAATGCTTAAGCCCAAGTGGATCTAGGACCTCCACATTGAACCAGACACATTCAACCTAATAGAAGAAAAAATTGGGAAGAGTCTCAAACACATGGGCAGTGGAAAAAATTTCCTGAACAAACACAAATGGCTTATGCTCTAAGGTCAAGAATCGACAAATGGGATCTCATAAAGCTGCAAAGCTTCTGTAAGGCAAAGGACACTGTTGTTAGGACAAAACGGCAACCAACAGATTGGGAAAAGATCTTTACCAATCCTACAACAGATAGAGGGCTAATATCCAATATATGCAAAGAATTCACTAAGTTAGACTCCAGAGATCCAAATAACCTTATTAAAATGGGGTACAGAGCTAAACTAAGTATTCACAGCTGAGGAATATTGAATGGCTTAGAAGCACCTAAAGAAATGTTGAACATTCTTAGTCATCAGGGAAATGAGAATCAAAACAACCCTGAGATTTCACCTCACACCAGTGAGAATGGCTAAGATCAAAAACTCAGGGGACAGCAAATGCTGGCGAGGATGTGGAGAAAGAGGAACACTCCTCCATTGTTGGTGGGATTGCAGACTTGTACAACCATTCTGGAAATCAGTCTGGAGGTTCCTCAGAAAATCGGACATTGCACTACCTGAGGACCCGGCTATACCTCTCCTGGGCATGTACTCAAAAGTTGCTCCAACGCACAACAAAGACACGTGCTCCACTATGTTCATAGCAGCCTTATTTAAAATAGCCAGAAGCTGGAAAGAACCCAGATGCTCTTCAACAGAGAAATGGATACAGAAATTGTTGTACATCTACACAATAGAATATTGCTCAGCTATTAAAAACAGTAACTTCATAAAATTCATAGGCAAATGGATGGACCTAGAAAATATCATCCTTAGTGAGGTAATCCAATCACAGAAAAACACAAATGGTATGTACTCATTGATAAGTTGACATTAGCCCGAATGCTCAATTTACCCAAAATGCACAGACCAGATGAATCTCAAGAAGGATGACAAAAATGTGGATGCTTCAATCCTTCTTTAAAAGGGGAACAAAAATATCCATAGAAAGGGATAGTGAGGCAAAGTTTGGAGTGGAGACTGATTGAAAGGGCATTCAGAGCCTGCCCCGCATTTGGTCCATATATATACAGCCACCAAAACTAGATAAGATGGATGAAGCTAAGAAGTGCATGCTGACAGGAACCAGATATGGATCTCTCCAGAGAGACACAGCCAGAACCTGTCAAATACAGAGGCGAAAGCCAATAGCAAAACACTGAACTGAGAACCGAACCCTGTTGGAGGAATTAGAGAAAAGTGTGAAAGAGCTGAAGGGGCTTGAGACCCCATAAGAACAACAGTGCCAACCAACCAGAACTTCCAGGGTAGAAACCACTACCCAAAACTATACATGGACAGACCCTGGTCTCCAACTGCATCAGTAGCAGTGAATAGCCTTGTTGGGGCACCAGTGGAAGGGGAAGCCTTTGGTCCTGCCAAGGTTGGACCCCCCCAGTGTAGGGGATTGTTGGGACAGGAGGTGGTAATTGGAGGAAGATGGGAAGGGGAACACCCATATAGAAGGAGAGAGGGAGGGGTTAGAGGGATGATGGACAGGAAAATGGGAAAGGGAATAACATTTGGAATGTACATAAGAAATACCCAATTTAATAAAAATTGAAGAAAAAAATAAAAGCTTGAAGGATATCTCATAATCCCAAATACAAAATAAATTAAAACAAAAAATCAGGTGCCAACATATACTACTAAACCCAGTAAAACTCTCATCAACATAGATGGATAAAACAAGATATTTCAAGACAAATCCAAATTTCAACAATTTCTATCCACAAATCCTGCCTATCGTAAAGTAAAATAAGGAAAACTTCCACTCAAGGAGGATAACTACATCCAAGAAAACATAGAAATAAGCATTTCTCATACAGTGGTTTGCTGCTAGCATTCTACCAAAAACAAGGAAAACACACAATCACACACACACACACACACACACACACACACACACACACACACACACGGGGGGGGGACCACCTACATCAAAAATAATGGATGTTCATTAATATCTCTCAACATCAATGGCTCATTTCCTCAATGAAAAGATAGACATTACCTCAGAGTGAAGGGCTGGATAAAAATTTTCCAAGTAATCAGACATGAGCAGCAAGCTGGAGTAACCATTCTGATATCTAATAAAATATACTGTCAACCAAAATTAATCAAAAGAGAAAAAAAAGACATTTCATACACATCAAAGGAAAAATCTGTCAACATGATATCTCAATTCTGAACATCTATGCCTCAAACAATAGGGTACCCATATTTGCAAAAGAATCATTGCTAAAGTTTAAATCACATATCAAATCCTACACATTAAGAGTAAGAGTCTTCAACACTACACTCTTAGCATTTGACAGGACATCCAGAAAAAAACTACACACAGAACCAATGAAACTCAGACATCATGAATCAAATCAACCTAACAGACATGCATAGAATATTTCACCCAAACACAAAAGAATATACATTCTTCTCAGCACATCATGGATCTTTCTCCAAAATTGATCATAAATTCAGTCACAAAGCAAGCCTTCGCAGATGCAATAAGTTAAAATAATGCCTTGTATCTTATCACACCATCCTGGATTAAAACTTCAATAATACAAGAAACACCAGAAAGCCTAAACACCCATGAAAATTGAACAACTCTGTACTCAATGATCTTTAGGTTGGGAAAAATCAAAGAGTTTCTAGAATCCAATGAGAATGAATATACCATGCCCAAACTTACTGGACACAATGAAAACCGGGCTAAGGGGAAATTTCACTAAGTGCCTCCATAAAGAAATTAGAAAGTTCTCATATAAGCAATTTAAAAGTATACCTGTCCCCTTTCCTGTCCCCCTTACCACTTCCACCCAGTTTTCTCCCACCCTCTGCCTCCTGTGATTATTTTGTTCCTTTTCTAAGTGGATTTCCGGTATCCACATTTGGGCCTCCCTTTTTGTTAAGATTCTTACAGTCTGTGAGTTGTATCATGGGTATTCTGAAGTTTTTGGCTTAATATCCACTTAGCAGTGAGTGCATAGCATGCATGTCTTTTTGGGTCTGTGTTACCTCACTCAGGATGATATTTTATAGTTCCATCTATTTACCTACAAAAGTCATGAGGACATTCATGTTTTTTTTAAACTTTTATTATATTTATTTTTGATATTAATTTAGGTGTATGAGTGTTCTGTCTGAATATTGAATATGCAACACCCTGATGCCTGGTACCCACACAGGTCTTAGGAAGGCATCAGAACCACTGGATCCAGAATAAGGAATGTTTTATATCTGCTATGGATGTAATGTTTGGAATCTAGAGCTTCTGCAGTAATAGCAAGTGTTCTTAACTGCTGTGGTGGTTTGATCCCACAGATTCATGTTTTAAAATCCCTACTATTAGGAGGTAGGTTTTGAAATTGTGTGTGTGTGTGTGTGTGTGTGTGTGTGTGTGTGTGTGTGTGTGTGATGTAGAACTCTCAGTTTATTCTCCAGCACCACATCTGACTGCACACCTCCATGCTTCAGACACTGATGATGATGGACTAAACCTCTGGAACTCTAAACCAGAACCAAATAATTTCAAAGAAATGAAAAATTAACTGAGATAACTTGCAAGACAATTTTCTACTTGGACTTGAGCTTTGTATTAGGAGATAAGAATGAGTCAATTTGCATTCTTTTACAGGCAGACTGACAGTTGAATAGCATTTGTTGAAAATGTTGTCTTTTTAATATGGGATGGTTTTAGATTCTTTGTCAAAGATCAAGTGACCATAGGTGTGTGGGTTCATTTCTTGGTCTTCAGTTCTGTTCCATTGGTCTACTCCTCTGTCTCTGTACTGATACGATGCAGTTTTTATCACTATTGCTTTATAGTACAGGTTGAGCTCAGGGATGGTGATTCCCCCTAGGAGTTCTTTTATTGTTGAGAATAGTTTTTGCTATCTTGGGTATTTTGTTATTCCAAATGAAATTGAGAATTGGTCTTTCTAACTCTATGAAGAATTGAGTTGGAATTTTGATGGGAATTCCATTGGATATGTAGAATGCTTTCAGTAAGATGACCATTTTTACTATATTAATTCTGTCAATCTATGAGTATGGGAGACTTTCCATCTTCTGAGGTCTTCTTCTGTTTCTTTGTTGGGGGATTTGAAGTTCTTGTCATACAGATTGTTCACATTCTAGGTAAGAGTCACACCAAGATATTTCATATAATTTGTGACTATTGTAAAAGGTGTAGTTTCCCTAATTTCTTTCTCAGTCCTTTTATCCTTTGTATAGAGGAAGGTTACTGATTTCTTTCAGTTAATTTTATTTCATCCACCTTGCACAAGTTGTTTAGCAGCTGTAGGAGCTCTCTGGTGGAATTTTTCATGTCGCTTATATATACTATCATGTCACCTGCAAATAGTGACCCCTTGACTTTCTCCCTTCCAATTTTGATCTATTTTTGTCTAATTGCTCTGGCTAGAACTGTAAGTACTATTTTGAATAGGTAGGAGAGAGTAGGCAGCCTTGTCTTATCCCTGATTTTAGTAGGACTACTTTGGATTTCTTTCCATTTAGTTTGATGTTGGCTATTGGTCTGCTGTATATTGCTTTTATCATATTTAGATATGAACCTTGGATTCCTGATTTCTTCAATAATTTTAACATGAATGGGTGTTGTATTTTGTCAAGGCCTTTTCCATATCTAATGAGGTGATCATGTGATTTTTTTTCTTCCTTTCAGTTTGTTTATATAGTGGATTACATTGATGGATTTCAGTACATTGAACCATACACGCATTCCTCAGATGAAACCTACTTGATCATGTAGTTGATTGTTTGGAAGTGATTTGGATTCAGTCTGGGAGAACTTTTGTGTATTTTTGTATCCATATTCATAACGGGAATTGATCTGCAGTTCTCTTTCTTTGTTGGGTCTCTTTGTGGATTAGGTATCAGTGTAACTGTGGTTTCATAGAAAGAGTTGGTAGTGTTCCTTTTGTTTCAGTTTTATGGAGTATTTTGAGAAGTAATGGAATTGGATATTCTTTGAAGATGTAGTAGAATTCTGCACTAAACCCATCTGGCCCTGGTTTCATTTTGTTTGGGAGACTTCTAATGAATACTTCTATTTCTTTGAAGGAAGAGGTTCAAATACTTGGGCACAGGAGAAAATCCTGAACAGAACACCAATCAGTGGCTTATGCTTTATGATCAACAATCGATGAATGGGACCTCATAACATTGAAAAGCCTTTGTAAGGCAAAGGACCCTTTCAATACGTCAAAATGGCAACCCACAAATTGGGAAGCAATCTTTACCAACCCTACATCCAATAGAGGGCTAATATCCAAAAACTATAAAGAACTGAAGAACTTAGACTCCAGAGAACCAAATATCCCTATTAAAAAGAAGACAGAACGAAATAGAGAATTCTCAACTGAGGAATCTTGAATAGCTGAGAAGCACTTAAATAAATGTTCAAAATCTGTAGTCATTAGGGTACAAATCAAAACAACCCTGAGATTCCACCTCACACCTGTTAGAATGGCTAAGACCAAAAACTCAGGTGATTGCAGATGTTGAGAGGATGTGTTGAAAGAGGAAGACTCCTTCATTGCTAGTAGGACTGCAATATGGAAAAAACACTTTGGAAATCAGTCTGTTGGTTCCTGAGAAATTGGAAATAGTTCTACCTGAAGACCAAGCTATACCACTCCTGGGCATATACTCAAAAAGTGTTCCAACATATAACAATGACACATGCTCTACTATGTTCCTCGCAGCCATATTTATAACAGCCAGAAGCTAGAAACAACCCATATGCCCCTTTGTTATAAAAATATAAAAATAAGAAAAAGTATTGTCTTTTACCTTGCTATGTCCAACACCAAGGTGCCTCAAGATATCTGCTAGATATCTTGGCGGAAACACATCCCAACTGCACGGCGGCCCAGTGTCTCCAGCCACCACACACATTCCTACACTCAGTCACATAAAAGAACACACAACACAATAATCTTTGACCCAGTTGGTAAGATATAATTGCCCACATAAACATACAAAGCCCAGTACCATCCATCCCTTAAGAACATTTGTAACAACCTGTAAAGGTACTGCAAGGAATCTTAATGTCACCCACCATAATGCCCTGCCACGGCTTCTCTCTTCCTCTCCTCTCCTCCTTTCCATTCTAGTTTCCTCCTCTTCCATCAAACTTCTCTCCCAGCCATCCTTCCTTCTCTTCCAATGACAGGCCAACTTCTATCCTTACCTGTCCTTCACCTGTATTTTACAAATTCAATGGGGAGAAGGTTCTGATGAAGTCACCTGATTCCTGAGTACTTGACTAGGCAGCTGTCTTTGGGGCAGTGGAATTAGCATCAAAATACAGATAACTCCAGGGCAAACCACAACACCCCTTAAAAGTAGAATGGATACAGAAAATGTGGTAAATTCACATAATGGTGTTCTACTCTGCAATTAAAAGCAATGAAATCATGAAATTCATAGACAAATTGATGGAACTAGAAAATACCATACTGAGTGAGGTAACCTAGATACAAAAACACACATGGAATGTACTCACTGATAAGTGAATATTAGTTCCCAAACTCACAATGCCCTGGATACAACCCTCAGACCATATGGAGCTTAGAGGGAAGGAAGACCAAGGTATTGATTCTTCGGTCCTCATTGAGGGAAGAACAGGATGATCATGGAAGGAGAAGGGAGAGGGAGACCTGGGAGGGAGATAGGAGAAGGATGAGTTAAGGGGGAAGAGGCACAGTATTAGGAACAGATGTGAGAGAGGTACAGAGCGTCAGCAAATCAAACAAAGATATTTATCAGGGAGGATGAGGAACTGGAGGTAGCTACTGAAGGGTACCAGACACCAGGGAAACGTGAGGCTCCCAGGAACCAATGGGGATGGCTTTAGCTGAAATGCCCAGAAAGGGGGAGATAGAATCTGTAGAGACCTCCTCCAGCAGACAGGCATGGCCCCCGGTTGAGGGAATGCAGCCACCCACGCATCTCGAATTTTGAACCCAGAAATGTTCTCTTTCAAAGGAAGAACAGGGACAAAAAAAGGAAACAGAGACTGAACAAAGGCCATCCCGGGACTGCACCACCTGGGTATCCATCATGTCTCCAGACACCAAACCTGACACTGCGATGGTGGTCAAGAGGGCAGGCCAGCAACTGACCAATGCAGATGTGGATGCTTAGAGCCAATCATCAGAGCAAGCTCAGGGAACCTGGTGAGGGAGATGGCCCAAGAACTGTAGGAAGAGAGGGATTACAACTCCATTGAAAGAACAACATAGGCTGGCCTGACTAGCTAGTTCGCCCAGAGACCAGACCACCAAACAAGGAGTGTACCTGGAGGGATCCATGATTCCAGATACATATGTAGCAGTGGATGGCCTTGTCTGACACCAATGGGAGGGGAGGCTCTTGGTTCCTGGGAGAATTGATGCCATGCATAGGGGAATGCTAGGGCAGTGGAGCAGGAGAGTTTGGGTGGGTGGGTGGGGGAGAGGGACACTCAAACTGAAAAAGGGGGTAGGGGATAACATATGTTGGATGTGGAGTTCGGAGAGGGGTATCTAGGAAGTAGGATATCATTTGAGATGTAAACGAATGGAATGATTAACAAAAATGATTATTAATAAGACATGTGAACACTTTTTGAATGACCTAAGAAAGATACATTTACAAACATAAATACTAATTCTATGAAACAATATCAAAATTCAATGTTATTAGCAGTTTAAAATTGTAAGGAATTATGTTTTAACGAATTTTGTAAGTATAATATGTGCATTTGTATTCCTCACTTGTTTTCATGTGCCCGTAGAGGCCAGGGGAGCATATTTTATCTGTGGAGCTGGAGGTGCAGTGTATTGTGAACCACCGAACTTGCATAATTGAGACCAAGCTAGAAGTTTTCTATTTAATAATTCCTAATCTATTAGATGATTTATCGCCCAGTCATGGAGAAGTAAATTTAAGGGTCAGACCACTTCTGACATGACTCTCCCCTGAGTAGGGAGCAAACCTGAAATGACTCTCAGTCTGACCCCATGTGACCTAGGCTGGAAGCAAGCCCAAGATGACCCATAGTCTGGCCCCATATGATCCAGATATAGAACAAGCCGGAGACAACCCCTGCCTTGTGCCAAGCAGATTCTGGCAGGCAAACCATGCTCAAGATAGACCCTGCCAGTGCCATATGCTGTAGGTGAGACATAGCACATCTGAGAACACTCCTGAGATGATATCAGACACCCAGAGAACCAGGGTAACACTAAGATGAGCAAGTAAGTCCTAGATTAATGGAAGAGGAAGAGAAGCAGAAGGACCTTTGCACAATAAAGAAAAGCCGAATGGGAGACTCCAGGGTAGTGAGGAATAGTCTCATGCAGAGTACCTGGTAATGCCATCTCAGGCCATGGACAGGCCCTGGCCCATGCTGCTACTGAAGACTATGCTTGATCCATGGCTCTGCAGCAGTAGAGTCCTGTTAACATCAAACACCAGGCAGGTATTCCTTGTCTGGGCTGCCACCTGGGGCCGTGGTGGTGTCTAAGTCCTATACAAAACTGTCCCATCCCTTTCCTGGTCATTATGGGAGAACCGATTCTCAAAGACTTGAGATCAGGAGATCTGTCCCTGTGCCACACAGTCTGCAGGCAAGCTGCCCCAAAGGCATAAGAATAAGACAGCTGGCCTTGCTACTAGTATTCTGTATGATAGCAGGGGCCAGTGATAGATGCCCATTCTGTTGTCTTTTGCCACTTATCCCTGGCAGGAGAGCTATTCCTGTCCCTCCCCCCTGCTGCAGCATGCCAAAGAGATGGTCCTGTCTCTTGCCTGGGTAACATAGTAAAACTGGACCTGACAAAGTGACCTGACCAGAAGGCATGACAGTAAGAATTTGGTTCTGCCATTTGCCAGCTTTGGTATTGGATAAGCTAGTTGGGGCAGTGCTGGAGAACTTGCCTTTGTGGTATGGATCCAGGAGACCTAATAGGCTGACTAGCTCAGCTAACACCCAGGGCCATATCTAGGGCTTTGAACTGGCCCAACATCTGTTTCATCAATGAACTGCTGGAGCTTGTCCAGAGGTTGATTCTACAGATCCAAAGCTGCAGAATCTCCATGACAGAGGGGAACAACAGCAAATCTGAGAGAATTCTGTCAGTATCCAATATTGATAGTAAAGCAGAAGCCAGAGGGCTCAAACTAGAATAATGACCAATTGCAAATAACCTTTGTAATCAAAGAAATGTTGACAAAAATTGTATAATGTGGAACACAATGCAACACTCTAAAGATTTCACAGTGAGACTTTTGTTTGTAGGATGGAAGTTGTGAGGACATAGGGTGTGTATGAGTGGATGGGCACTTGAGGGGCATTGAGGTGCATGATGTGAAATTCTCAAAGAATAAAAGTTAAACAAATAAAATAAGAAAAATAAATGAATTTAAAAGAAAATATATCTTCACTTTGCCTTATATGATTCTGTTGACATTTCAAGATAATGAGTACTTTAAGTTTTATTACTAATTCTAAGTTTTAGGTTTATAATTTGATATTTATCGATTATTTTGCTGGCATTGGTCTTTGATATAGATGATATTCTGTTAATCTTCACAATTTAGTATTGCCTTTCAAATCCTTAAACAGCTTAATAATGTTGGCTGGTATATAACTGAATATCTCCAATTAAATTTTATGGCAAATATATTTACTAAAGCTATATAACTTATTGATAAATGTATCTTCCACTAGCGACTTTAAGCCTCTATAACTATTAGAAGGGCTGGAAGTTATCTGGAAATCCTGTGAAAGATTTAAAGTGGCATTAACAGAATGAAACATTTTTTCTTATAAAACAAATTGTCTACAGTGTTTTTCTCTTTAGTCATTAACTATTGATACATTTTGAGAACCAAACACTCTGTGAATAAGAAATTGTAGCCATGCAACCGGACTCCTATATACTCCCTACTTGTAAAACAATCATTTGATTTACCAAACTAACACTTGGGAACCCAATGCTGGGGTGAAAATCTGCCAGCTCCTGGAGGCAAAGGGTTGGTGGTAAAGCAAGGATGGAATGAGGGATTTGTGGAGGGGTAACCAGGAAAGAAATTTTTACATTTGAAATGTAAAATAAAATTTACAAATTGGTAAAATAATTAAATTTTACAAATAAAATTACTAATTAAAAAAAAAGAGGCAGAAAAACCACCCAGCTGGCCTTCTGCTTCCACTGACATCTCAGAAGGAAAAGGACAGTTGTCCTCACTTCACTGTCTTATAAACTGAAGGTCCCTTCCTACCTCCTGTGCTTCTTTCTATCCATCCTAACTTTCTCTCACTCTTTGAGGTTTTCTCCTATGTTCACATTCTTGCTTCGCCTTGTGACCCATGGTTACCTTCATTCAATCTTGTTTACAAATAAACAGAAAGCTCTCAGATAAAATGTGTGTGCTGGGGTTGAGCCACACCGCAACTGGAGACAGGTTTTTCCAGTATAGAATTTTGGGGTACACAGTACGATCAAATATCCAGCAATATCCACTTCTGCATAAGCTTTAAACAGACATTGGATTTCCTTTAGACATGTTTCCATTGATATATTTTGAAATAAAATTTAGAGACTCCTTAAAA
Organism: Rattus rattus; assembly: GCF_011064425.1. Classification (NCBI taxonomy): domain Eukaryota; kingdom Metazoa; phylum Chordata; class Mammalia; order Rodentia; family Muridae; genus Rattus; species Rattus rattus. The sequence continues at coordinate 159,907,491 of NC_046156.1, forward strand.
CATTTACAAAATATGAGAAAAATAAACATGTGGATGATTTAAAAAGTTAACTTGGATACTTGACAGAGATGAGACCTTCTCAAAGCAACAGTACTAAACATGTTCTTCACCATAAAAAAACAAAACAAAAAAAAACTTGGCTACAATTTATAGTAAGTTTTTTAAAAATGTAATTACAGTCAGTGGGATACTTGGTGCTGCAAGTTTATATTGAATCTAAAAGCAATTAAATGAGTCCAATGTTCCTTTACATTTGTTTTTAATCCGCACTTTAATTCTGAGTTTTTTTCTCTGATGGTCGTAGTCATGTCTGCATAAATCAAGTATGTTCTTGTTGTGTAACAGACCTTCCTTGTTGAGATATAAATCATATATAGCTCTTACATGATGTATAGGGAGCCTAAAACCAGCCCAAATACATACAAAACCTATTGTGTGACTTAATGAACCAGTGAGTTTTATTAGGGTAACTTATGGGAATATAAGTGATTTATTTACAGGATCGGAAACCACTCAAAAGCAGTTGCATCATGAAAATCCACCTTAGTATGAGTGACAGCTGGGAGCCTGCAACACACTGCATGGCCCATTGTCAGCTTAAGAGGTTGGGGAGATATTTTTGTTTGGGGTGTGTGTGTGTGTGTGTGTGTGTGTGTGTGTGTGTGTGTGTGTGTGTGTGTGTGTGTGTGGTTTCTCAGTGGGCTCAGGTGTCCTAGCCTCTTCCAAGTAGCTCTACTACTCTTGTCTCTTCTGGGCATTCCAGTTGGTCACGGATCTTACAGCTTGCTGGGCTCCTTAGAATCCACTTCACAGTTTCTCCCTCTGAGAATAACTCTCAGCAGTATATACTTCTTTATATGCTCTTGCAGAGAAAGTGCCCTAACTGAAGGTGCTCAGTTTCAGGAAGGTTCTGAAAATAAGTTAGGTGTTTACTTCCTTTCTTAATGAGCTCCTTGTATAACAGAATATTTCAATCTCTGAAGAAACTGACATACAACAATCTCACTACTGATCCAATCTCTCCAAGCTAGCATATCAGTTTCAGTGGACAGTGCCAATATGCTTTGTGAGTGAAAATTTGTGAGTCAAACTCAAAAATGACATGTTGGAAGTTTTCAAGATGGGTATTTGCTCTTCGCGATGGTTTCCATGGTAGAATCTTTTATCTATAGCTGTGCAGTGGGTGCTTTGTACATTACATTCCACATATTTTTATGCAATATTTTATGCTTAGATCATTTAGTCTCTTTACAAAAGTGACTGTACCAGAAGATAAAATGTACCAGTAATGGGTGGATAATAAATGAGTCCTGGATGAACTTCTTTCTTGAGACTGACATTTTATTAACTGGAACTTAAGATGTCTCAGTAAGAATGATTGTGGATGTAGGCCAGTAACTTGATGACACTGGACTCATCATCATGGATTCTCACTGATGTCATTCTTTTTCAAATGAATCATCTAGTATGAATCGCACTTAGTTCTCTTAGCAACAGTTTACATACATTTCTGAGTTACTGTTAACATATTGAGACAGGCATGGTGTGACTCGACCAATTTGAATACTGATAGAGCTAAGACAGATTATTGTAATCTTTATTACAATAGAACCTTTATTCTTTTAATGTTATTCCATTTATTTATAAATTGTACATTCACTTTAAAATTTATTTTATACATGGATGATATGTAAGACTCTTAATTTTTGTTTAATAATTATTTGCATTTTTTGTACATGTTCTCTACATGAATACTACTTCTGCCACATATTCTCCCTGATCCAAAGTCTCCTGTTTGACAGCTCTCAAACTCAGAATTATTTCTTTAATGGTTACTTTTGCATGTATATGAACCACTATATGTAGTGAATTCAGTGCATTTAGCTTGGTTCTTATGTACAAGTGACAATGGAATACTTCTGATAGGATTATCTCTATATGAGCTCTTTCCTGGAAGAAATTTTTCTTTTCCTCTCCCAGAGTTCATTTTTCACTTTAAACTTAGTATAAGGGTGGGACCTTAAGAACTGTCCCTGTTAATTAGTGGATTAACTTGTGTGTCAATGGGAAGTTCATGTCAGACAATTTTGAGAATTTTGAGAATTTATGAATAAACTTCTCTGAAATGTGTAGAATACATTGTTGTACACAGACATCTTGGTCTAACTTGTTAACATAACACTCTCTCTTCTATAATTTTTCCTTAGTCTAGATGAAGGGGTTGCATTGAAGATGTTGCCTTGAAGACTTAAGAGTGGAATGCTCCTAAATAACTTATTCTCTGATTTTATTACCCATCATAGAGTATCTCCGTAATACATTCTGTCTATTCCAAATACAAAACAAACAAAGAAGAAATATTTCTGTTGAAAGGTGAGGGCTATTCTTACCTAAGAATTTTTATTTTTATTTTTTGTAACTATGGTATTTTTTCTTCCTCACTTTGCTCTATCTTATTGGAGTCCAAACAATGATAAAACCTTTTAACCCTCAAGATTTCCTTATTTTCCTCAGAAGTCACTTTGCTGCATTTTTCTAAATATATTTTCTTCCATTTTTGCATGTTTATTATATTTCAAACGATAATATAGTGTTTAAAAGTTTTTTGAAATAATTCAAAATAAATTTTGCAAAAAATTTTAAATACAGAATTTTCCTCAATTATAGGCAGATTTTTCTCTGTGTGTTCCTTCTTCCATTTGTGGATTACAGGAATGATCATGGTGATATTAATGCTTCTCTTTTTTTCCCCACATGGGAAGGTTTAATGAGAAGACAAGAGAGAGAAGAGTAGAAGAGGAGAGGAATAAAGGCCGGCCATGAGCATGTAGAGGAAAGTGGGATAGGGAATGGAAGAGAAGGGACAAGTGAAGAGGGGAAGAGTGGAAGACCAAGAGCGACGTTAACGCTTCTCATGTTTGTCATACAATAGACTGAGTGGTTCACAAACAAGATCAGTTCTCATCCTTCTGTTTCAGTGGAGAATATGCAAATAAATGTGCATAAAATATACAGGTGGCACACAACAGAAACCCAGACAGGTCTATTGAGGGGGAAATCAAGAAAATAAACAAATGTTTTAAATTGTTAGTAAACGATGTGCTTTTAGATAAAACGATCACAGAAAGTCTTTATTCAGTTTGACATTGAAGAAGAAACGAGAATGAAATATAGATGGTTAGATGGGAAAGATTAGAATTTACATGCAGTAGAGTTTCCTATTGTAGCAGTTGTAGTTTGGCTGAGTTGTGATAAATTACTGACGGAATGAATTATAGGGAGCAGATTTGTGATGAGCAGTCACTCCATTTGGTGGGAAGGTTAATGGATTTTGTTGATGAAGACATAGTTAATGCTTTCTGCATCTCAAACTTTAGACAGATGAATCAAGTGCATTTTCAGATGATTAAGCTTTACCTGTGGTTTCAGTTATGTGTCTTGGATGCACAGTGCTGCACCTGAGTAGCCCTGTACAACAAACTAAGTGTTTGGTTTGCTTATTTGAAGATAAACATAAACTACATTTACCAACTCGGAAAGCTTCACTTTCTTCTCAAGAGTAGTTTTGCACTCAGTAAATCACAAATAGGATAAGCCAGTATTTATTTACCAGTTGTTTTTCTTCATAATGTTCATCTCAACAGAAGCAATAAGAAATTTACTAAACAAATAGAGTGGGATATAATATCATTTATAAAATGTACAACAAAATAATCTTGCTTGGATTTATTTCTGTTGGTTGTGTACTGAGACTAACAAACTGTATGCAATATCATGCCATACCATACAGAGCATAATCTGATGTGTGTTGATGAGAATAAATCATATGTGGTAAAAATATTAGAAACCAATGAGGTATATATATATATATATATATATATATATATATATAGAGAGAGAGAGAGAGAGAGAGAGAGAGAGAGAAGTGTATGCACACCTGTGTGCATGTACATGTGTGTGTGCATGCACATGCATATGTGAGAATACATACACACCTCTCTGAGCCTGTTTTGTTTTGTGTATTTGTATCATGGCTGCACATTCTACATTTTATAAAATATAAGAGGACTCATCTTTGGGAAAAGTTATTACTACCATTATGCAAGTTCAGCATAATATTTTTACTACATTTCAAGTCTTATCATTATAGCCTAAAGTGCCACTCCGCAAAATAAAAACAAAAACATTCATATCAAATGGAGATCATCAGAGAAAATCACAACTGGGCTAAATGTAGAGATCAAGAAACATTTAGGATCTCAGTGACAATAGATATACCTATTTCTCAACTCCTATATCTGCAGTTCAAGGAATATCATAGAAAAGATTTGGGAAGATTTCTAAGAGTCACAATACCCAAATGACTTCAGTGAAATAGTTTCTCCTGTACAGGGTTGCCTAAACAAGATGATTGCAATGGCAATATCAATAGACATATTAACATAGAGAGGGAAAAACTTCATAGAGTTCTTTCTCCAGAAAATATTAATCACAGGCAACTAATGACAATCCAGAGAAGGATAATTAGCCTGTTCCAGGGATGAGAGCCATTAGGATTGTCTAAATCAATTCGATGTCCAGAAATATTCAAAGCTGATAAATAATATTATGTTCTAATTTTATTTTGTTTTTGGTTATTTTTATTAGAGGCTGTCATATATAATCATCAGACAAAACATAGAAAGTAATATACTAGAAACACGAAAAATTTTGAAATATAATTTAAGTATATTTAGAGACCTGAACCAAAAATAAAAATGTACTAGGAATCCAATATTAGTGGTTGCTGACATCCTAAGTATCAAATGAAAACAAACCACAGAAGGGTTCATATTTTGCACAGCACAAAATCTCCAGCATCTGGTGTCTTGGAGCACAGAGTAAGACTCTGCACGTGTTTCTCAGAAGGAAATAAATTATAACACTGATGTATACTCAAATGTGCTTTCCATAATTACCGGGGAAGGAAGCAATCATGCGGAAGTTCTCTATCCACTAGCAGGACAAAAATAAGTGAGGTTTAAAGCTATACAGAAACTTATATTTAGAAATGAGAAGATAAGAATAGTAGACTTAAGCCCTTAGGAATATTCAACTGAAGACACTCATGAATAAAATTAATCATTGTGGACAAATATAATGTACACAATGTAATATTTTCATGTATCAAAGTTTTAAAATAAATACTTTTGTTCTCATATTTATTTCACATTCTTTTTCAAACATGGATTTTTTAATATATTTTATTTCAATCTAGCTAGTTTATTGTTATTAAAATATGATATTTCTATGTCTTTATGCAGCTAATGGTGGTAATGTTATATATGAATACAATGTGTAATAATTTTGTGAGCATGCTAATCAGGTATGGCTCTTCTAAAAATAAATTATATATGTTGAGAAATAAACATTTTTACTCACTTTGAAATATAGTAGCTATCATTTACTCAATATTCAACACCATGTGCTATATAAAATGCAGATCTAATTTTTGTTCTTCACTTGAGAGAACTCTATCTCTCCTCAGCAATGCCTAGTCTGATTACAAATTTATCTACTCTCATATTCTATGAAATTGATTTGATAGTATTCTGGAAGGAGTGAAGCTGTTTTGTTCTTGTTCTATAGCTGATATTTTAGTTAAGATAATAACTGCTGTTCCCATCTGTGTTGATGCAATCCAAGACCTTGTTTTGTTTTTTTTAATAAGTGACATAAACATTCCATTGCTTATGAATATCACATATATAAATTATTTCTTTTATTTTTGAAGTTAAAACATAACTAGACCATTTCTTTCCCTCTCTTTTCTCCTGTCAAACCTTTCCTTAAAACCTTATTTTTTCTCAAATTTATTGCCTCTTATTTCACTAATGACTGTTAATTGACCTAAATATAACATATTGAATCTGTATAATGTTTAATGTTGGTCATCTCTGAAAAAATATGTACAACTCTCTCTCTCTCTCTCTCTCTCTCTCTCTCTCTCTCTCTCTCTCTCTCTCTCTCTGATACATTAAATTAGAGAGTTCCAACTAAATTGATTCTGTATTTGAATTTAGTCTAAGTATTTAAATCAGATATCATGGGTCTTCCCCTTCCTGTAGGTCATCTGCAGATACAACCCATAAGGGCGGTGGAAACAGTGATGGCCAGTGGGGCAGGATTAGGATTCAGAAGTGGGATTCATAAGCCTGTGAGTGCTTATGGTGAAAGACCACACTGGGACCAGCTGTCAGTAGGCAGATAAACTTTACTTAGGGTGATTGGAGGCTTATAAAGTTTTGGTGGCTGAGGGTAAGGACATCCTGGATGGGCAAATGTCATTGGCTGGGGGCTTAGGGTACCAAGAATGACTCATTATTATGGGTAAGCTTTTCAGAAATCTCAGGCACTAGTCAAACTGGTTTTGTCAGGAGAAAGAAAATCGGTCCTATAATCTAATTAAGGCTATCAGTTAGAGATGTGTTTAGGGGCTTAGAATTCCCAATACAAGGTAAGAAGCAAAATTACTGAAGGTAATCTCCCATATTGTCCTGAGCCCAGAAGCTATCCAGTCATGGTAGGCTTCAACCTCAATTAGCAGAGTTTTCCCACAAGTTAGAAGATTGTATTCTTTTTTTTATTGGATAATTTATATTTACTTTTCAAATGCTATCCCCTTTCCCCACCGAACCACCTGCCCCTTCCAGCCTCCCTGCCCTGATATTTCCCTACAAAGGGGTCGAGCCTTGGCCTGACCAAGGGCTTCTCCTCCCTTTTATTCTTTTTTTTTTTTTTTTTTTTTGATTCTTTTTCTGAGGAGCTGGACAGAACCCAGGGCCTTGCGCCCCTAGCAAGCGCCTGCCACTGAGCCAAATCCCCAACCCTTCTCCCTTTTTATTCTTATTCATACTAAATATTTTCTTAAAATTTACCATATGCTGATATTTTACTATTTCTAATTCTAACTTTCTGTTCACATGCTCATGAAAACTGTGACATTCTTTAATTTCCACTTAGAGGCATAAGTTGTCTTATTCATATATCTGAGAATTTTTGGTTTAAGTCAGAAATCAAATAAGACAATGAACTTTCATGAAGCAGATAGTGTATGTCAATCTTTAATAACTCTATTTGATTTTCCTATGAACTTATTAAATTGTGTGTTAGTTCATTGACTTTTTGAGAAACCATTTGAATTGCTTAGAAAAAGAACACCAATATTAATGAATTATGAGATAAAAAGAGCATACAAAATGTAGGATTGCTAAGCTTTTATAGCATAGGATTGATGAAACCATACTTTATGTAGAGTTATCGCTGAATGAATGTTATTTTCCCCATTAAATTTTAACTTCCACAATTGAATGCAATTCATTACTATTTTTAAAATAGTGTTTCAAAATTATTTTCAAATATACAATATTTTGTTAACTTCTGCAAATCAATGTTCCAGGGTATATGTGAGAACTTCTGTTCTATTTATTCATATTTTACTAGTTGGCAGGTGAGAGGTTGAAGGGATAGAATAGGAGATGGAGAAGATTGTGACATATTCTATAAAATAAAATATACCATATGAAAGTTAAGAAAAGCAAAACAGACTCATGTTTAGGTACACTTTCATTAGATGATAATGATGTCATTGATACACTATTCATGCAGGATTAATTGTAGATAGATGTCTAAGAAGTATGAAGCACTGGTAAGTATTTCCCTTAGTGTAAGGAGTTTGTAAGGAGGAAGCAACCATGTATTTAATGTATTCTTTCGGTGAGATCTAGTTATTGAAGTCATTTATTGTTACACTGTTAAATGTCCTTGAATTAATGTTTTTAAAATATTAAGATATAATTTATATTACTCTTACATATTTTAAAAATAACTTGGTTTATACCATCATTATTTTTTTGAAAAAAAATTCGTGTACAGTAGGAAGGAAAGCACAATGCTATTTTTTATTTTAAAATTTTCTAAAGATTATTTCTGAAAAACACCATTTACATGTATATCATGATATTCATAAAATATGAGGTTTTAAGCCTTATACTTTTAGATCTTCTAGGAGGGTATCATAAGCACAATAGTAATAACATGTGATAATAAAATTGAACAAAATCATTAAAGTCCTTCTCATTAAATTATACATAAATAAAACTTTGGTGACTTCAGTTCAAATATATTTTGCTAAATCTTGGTTATGCGCATAGTTTTCTCATGCATTATACTTTGATTTCTTATGAAGAAGCATAAAATCATTTAAGGTTCTTAATAATGTTCTGTTGTTATTCAGGAAATCAATTAACATCTTAATTTTGGAAAAATTGTTTTAACTATTTTCACAATAATTCTGATATTAACTATTTATACAACATTTCAATTATCTTGAAGAACTCAAATGATAATCTGTGTAAAAGGTATTGCTAGTGTTTAATTTATATGTAAAATTAAAAATTTTGTACTATATTTTATTTTGTTCTATGTCTATTTATTAATTGATTAATAATTCACATATTTGAGAGGTATACCATTGTAACTATTGAAAAGAATTTAGCCTTAATTGCTGCCTCTGAGATCTACTTTTAAAAAGATTTATTAATGATTCATAATTTTGTTAGAGTCAGACTGTGAGTGTCTACATATGTTGAATTTAGTAGCATAGCCTGCAAGTTAATACTTACAGTTATTTTTGGCTTGCCCAAGATGCCCTGTGGAGAGTCACTCCAATATTGTTCTTGACAAACAAGCAAATACATATTTTGGGCTTTACTATATAGAATGACTATCATATTATCAGAAAACAATTCTAAAATACACAGATTTAAATGTTGAATTATGTGAAATCAGTCTAGTAAAAGTAGTTAGTATATTGTTGAAAATTAATAGTGGATAAAAATAACATTAAATGAGTGCACATTGAGGATATATTGGTTACTATAGTTTTCTTAATTTTGGGGGGTTAATATTTTTTGTAGAAATAGGAGTTTCCTCTATATAATGATGATGCTGCATCAACTGGAGGTCAGTATGTAAAGAATGCAAATCAATCCATTATAATCACCCTGTAAAAAGCTTAAGTACAAGTGGATCAAGGACCTCTACAAGAAACTAATCATCTTGGCAACAAAACAAAGAGAAGAAAATCACAAAACATAATCTCACATCCAAATATGAATATAACAGGAAGCAATAATCACTATTCCTTAATATCTCTCAAACATCAATGGACTCAACTCCCCCAATAAAAAGACACATAGATTAACAAACTGATACGCAACAAGGACCCTGCATTCTGCTGCCTACAGGAAACACACCTCAGAGACAAAGACAGACACTACTTCAGAGTGAAAGGCTGGAAAACAACTTTCCAAGCAAATGGTCGGAAGAAGCAAGCTGGAGTAGCCATTCTAATATCAAATAAAATCAATTTTCAACTAAAAGTCATCAGAAAAGATAAGGAAGGACACTTCATGTTCATCAAAGGAAAAAACCACCAAGATGAACTCTCAATCCTAAATATCTATGCTCCAAATAAAAGGGCACCTACATACGTAAAAGAAACTTTGCTAAAGCTCAAAGCACACATTGCACCTCACACAATAATGGTGGGAGATTTCAACACCCCACTCTCATCAATGAACTGATCATGGAAACAGAAATTAAACAGAGACATAGACAGACTAAAAGAAGTCATGAACCAAATGGACTGAAACAAACTGAAAGAACAAAACCACATGATCATTTCATTAGATGCTGTGAAAGCATTTGACAAAATTCAGCACCCCTTCATGATAAAAGTCCTGGAAAGAATAGGAATAAGGCCCATACCTAAACATAGTAAAAGCCATATACAGCAAACCAGTAGCTAACATTAAACTAAATGGAGAGAAACTTGAAGCAATCCCACTACAATCAGGGACTAGACAAGGCTGCCCACTCTCTCCCTACTTATTCAATATAGTTCTTGAAATTCCAACCAGAACAATCAGACAACAAAAGGAGATCAAAGGAATACAGATTGGAAAAGAAGAAGTCAAAATATCACTATTTGCAGATGATACGATAGAATATTTAAGTGATCCCAAAAGTTCCACCAGAGAAATACTAAACCTGATAAACTCCTTCAGCAAAGTGGCTGGGTATAAAGTTTAGTCAAATAAATCAGTAGCCTTCCTCTACACCAAAGAGAAATAAGCCGAGAAAGAAACTAGGGAAACGACACCCTTCATAATTGTCCCAAATAATATAAAATACCTCGGTGTGACTTCAACTAAGCAAGTAAAAGATCTGTATGATTAAAAACTTCCAGCCTCTGAAGAAAGAAATTGAAGAAGATCTCAGAAGACAGAAAGATCTCCCATGCTCATAGATTGGAAGAATTATTATAGTAAAAATGGCCGTTTTACCAAAAGTGATCTACAGATTCAATGTAATCCCCATCAAAATAGCAATCCATTTCTTCAGAGAATTAGACAGAACAATGAGCAAATTCATCTGGAATAAGAAAAAACACAAGATAGCTAAAACTATCCTCAACAATAAAAAGAATTCCGAGGGAATCACTATCCCTGAACTCAAGCAGTATTACAGAGCAATAGTGATAAAAACTGCATGGTATTGGTACAGACACAGACAGAGAGATCAGTGGACTAGAATTGAAGACCCAGAAATGAACCAACACAACTATGGTCACTTGACTTTTGACAAAGGAGCCAAAACCATCCAATGGAAAAAGGATAGCATTTTCAGCAAATGGTGCTGTTTCGACTTGAGGTCAGCATGTAGAAGAATGCAGATCGATCCATGCTTATCACCCTGTACAAAGCTTAAATCCAAGTGGATTAAGGACCTCCACATCAAACCAGATACACTCAAACTAACAGAAGAAAAAAATGGGCAGAAATCTCCAACACATGGGCACTGGACTCATGCAGAGCCTGTCCCACATGTGGCCCATACATATACAGCCACCAAACTAGATAAGATGGATGAAGCAAGAAAGAGCAGGCCGACAGGAGCCGGATGTAGATCGCTCCTGAGAGACACACCCAGAATACAGCAAATACATAGGCGAGTGCCAGCAGCAAACCACTGAACTGAAAAGGGGACTTCTGTTGAAGGAATCAGAGAAAGGACTGGAAAAGCTTGAAGGGGCTCGAGACCCCATATGAACAACAATGCCAGCCAACCAGGGCTTCCAGGGACTAAGCCACTACCCAAAGACTATACATGGACTGACCCTGGGCTCCAACCTCATAGGTAGCAATGAATAGCCTTGTAAGAGTACTAGTGGAAAGGGAAGCCCTTGGTCCTTCCAAGACTGAACACCTAGTGAACGTGATTGTTGGGGAGAGGGTGGTAATAGGGGGAGGATGGATAGGGGAAGCCCATATACAAGGGGAGGGGGAGGGGTGTGGAGGATGTTGGGCCAGGAAACTGGGAAGGGGTATAACAATCGAAATGTAAATAAGAAATACTCAATTTAATAAAGATTAAAAAAAAAAGAATGGATGCGGAAAGTGTAGTTTATATATACAACGGAATACTATTCCACTGAATTTAAAAGAAGGACCTCTTGAATTTTGCAGGGAGATGGATGGAATTAGAAAATATCCTGAGTGAGGTAATCCAGAACCAAAAGGAAATGCATAGTATGTTTTCAATTATAAGTAGATATTGGCATAAAGTACAGGATATACATGATACACCCCTTAGACCCAAAGAAGCTAAACAAGAAGGAAGGCATGAGTGAAGATACTTGAATCTCATTTAGAAGGGGAAATAAAATAGTCATATTCGGCAGAGGGAGGAAGGGAACTAGATAGGTGAAGGAATAAGGAGGGGAATGGAGGGCAGGATCAGGTGTTGGGAGAGACAGGAGAGAGGGCAAGAGGGCCAGGAGAATGACTGGAAATCTGCATCTAGCAGGGGATGAGGTAGGTAGGGGGAATCTCTAGGACATGCCAGAGACGTGGGATGTGGGAGGCTCTTAGGAGCCATGTAGATGACCTAAGAACTAGAACATTGTACCTGAAGAAGCCACCTCCTATAGACACACCTGAGTCCCCAGAAAGCTTTTGAGCCAAAATTTGTCCTGTCTAGAAGAAATGCAGGGACAAAGCTGGAGCAGAGACTGAGGGAATGACCAACCAATAATCAGCTCAATTTGGACCCATCCTTAGGGAAAGCACCAATTCCCAACACCATTAATGATACTCTATTATGCTCGCAGACAAGAAACTAGTATAACTGTCCTCTGAGAGGCTCCACTGAGCAACAGGGTGGAACAGATGCAGAGACCAACAACCAAACCTTCAATGGAGGTGGAGGATTCCTATGGAGAAGTTGGGGGAATGATTTAAGGCTCTGAAGGGGACAGGAACTCCATAGGAAGACCAACAGTCACATAACCTGAACCCTTGGATACTCTCAGAGATTGAGCAATCAACCAAAGAGGAAACATGGGCTAAACAGAGGCTCCTGCCACGTATGTAGCAGATGTTGTTCAGTGTCCATTGGGTCTCCCAACAGCTGCAGACAATTGATGCTCCATGATAGGGACCTACCCAGCAGTGTTCCCTACCATATCTGAGGTGAAGGGGAAGGGATGGAGGGAGAGATTTTGCTGTGGGGGAGTGAGAGGAGGGGGCAGCGGTGGGGATGTAAAGTAAATAAATTAATTAATAGAGGAAAGAAAAACAACCAATGGCTTACTCTCTAAGAACAAGAATCCACAAATGGGATCTCATAAAACTGCAAAGCTTCTGTAAGGCAAAGGACAATGTTGTTAGGACAAAATAGCAACCAACCGATTGGGAAAAGATCTTTACCAATCCTACAACTGATAGAGGGCTTATATCCAAAATATACAAAGAACTCAAGAAGTTAGACTAGAAGGAGACAAATAACCCTATTAAAAATGGGGTCCAAAGCTAAACAAAGAATTCACAGCTGAGGAATGCCGAATGGCTGAGAAACACCTAAAGAAATGTTCAACATCTTTAGTCATAAGGTAAATGCAAATCAAAACAACCCTGAGATTTCACCTCACACCAGTGAAAATGGCTAAGATCAAAAACTCAGGTGACAGCAAATGCTGGCGAGGATGTGGAGAAAGAAGAACACTCCTCCATGTTGGTGGTTTTGCAGACTGGTTCAACCACTCTGGAAATCAGTCTGGAGGTTCCTCAGAAAATTGGACATTGAACTACCTGAGGACCCAGCCATACCTCTGTTGGGCATATACCCAAAAGATGCCCCAACATATAACAAAGACACATGCTCCACTATGTTCATAGCAGCCCTATTCATAATAGCCAGAAGCTGGAAAGAACCCAGATGCCCTTCAACAGAGGAATGGATACAGAAAATGTGGTACAACTACACAATGGAGTACTATTCAGCTATCAAAAACAATGACTTTATGAAATTCATAGGCAAATGGATGGAACTGGAAAATATCATCCTGAGTGAGGTAAACCAATCACAGAAAAACACACATGGTATGCACTCATTGATAAATGGCTATTAGTCCAAATGTTTGAATTACCCTAGATGCACAGAACACATGAAACTCAAGACGGATGACTTAAATGCAAATGCTTCACTCCTTCTTTAAAAAAGGAACAAGAATACACTTGGGAGGGAATAGGGAAGCAAAGTTTAAAACAGAGGCAGAAGGAACACCCATTTAGAGCCTGCCCCACATGTGGCCCATACATATACAGCCACCAAACTAGGTAAGATGGATGAAGCAAAGAAGTGCAGTCAGACAGGAACGGGATGTAGATCTCTCCTGAGAGACACAGCCAGAATACAGCAAGTACGTAGGCGAATGCCATAATTAAACCACTGAACTGTGAACGGGACCCCCGTTGAAGGAATCTTGGAAAGGAATGAAAGAGCTTGAAGGGGCTTGAGAACAACAATGAACAACAATGAACAACAATGAACAAATATGAACAACAATGCCAGCCAACCAAAGCTTCCAGGGACTAAGCCACTACCCAAAGACTATACATAGACTGACCCTGGACTCCAAGTACATATGTAGCAATGAATAGCCTAGTAAGAGCACCAGTGGAAGGGGAAGCCCTTTGTCCTGCCAAGACTGAACCCCCAGTGAATGTGATTTTTGGGGGGTGGGTGGTAATGGGGGGAGGATGAGGAGGGGAACACCCATAGATAAGGGGAGGTAGAAGGGTAAGGGGCATGTTGGCATAGAAACCGGGAAAGGGAATAACAATAGAAATGTAAATAAGAAATACTCAAGTTAATAAAGATTGAAAAAAAGAAGAAGAAGAAAAAGTGCAGGACCTTGAACACATGGGCACTGGGGAAAATTTACTGAGTAGAACGCCAATTGATTATTCTGTAAGATCAAGAATCGACAAATGGGTCCTCATTAATTGGCAAAGCTTCTGTTAGGCAAAGGACACTGTCATTAGGAAAAAAAGGCAACCAACAGATTGGGAAAAGATCTTTACCAATCCTACATCTGACAGAGGGTGAATATCTAAAATATGCAAAGAACTCAAGAAGGTAGACTAGAGAGACCCAAACAATCCTATTAAAAAATGGGGTACAGAGCTCAACCAAGAATTCTCAGCTGAGGAATATCGAATGATTGAGAAGTAACTAAGAAATGCTCAACATCCTTAGTCATCAGGGCAATGCAAATAAAAACTACACTGAGTTTCCACCTAATACCAGTCAGAATTGCTAAGATAAAAAATTCATGGGACAACAGATGCTGGTAGGGATGTAGAGAAAGGAATGCTCCTCTATTGTTGATGGGATTGCAAACTGGTACAACCACTCTGGAAATTAATCTGGAGGTTCCTCAGAAAATTGGACATTCCACTACCTAAGGACCCAGCTATACCTCTCCTGCACATATATCCAGATGATGTTCCAACATACAAAAAAGACATATGTTCCACTATGTTCATAGCACCCTTATTTGTAATAGCCAGAAGGTGGAAAAGCCCCAGATGCCCTTCATCCGAGGAGTTGATACAGAAAATGTGGTACATATATGCAATGGATTAGTACTCACATATCCAAAATATTGACTTCAAAATCTATAGGCAAATAGATGTAACTAGAAAATATCATCCTGAGTGAGGTAACCCAATCACAGAAAAACACACATAGTATACACTCACTGATAAGTGAATATTAGCCCAAAAGCTTGAATTACCCAAAATAAAATCCACAGACCACATCAAGGTCAAGAAGAAGGTTGACCAAATTGCAGATACTTCACTCCTTCTTAAAAGGCAGAACAAAAATATTCATAGGATGTGATATGGAGGCAACGTTTGGGCCAGAGATTGAAAGAATGCCCATTCAGAGCCGGCCCCACATGTGCCCCAAATTTATACAGCTACCAAAACTAGATAAGATTGATGAAACCAAGTAGTATATGCTGACGGGCACCGGATATAGATGTCTCCTGTGAGACACAGACAAAACATGTCAAATAAAAAGGCAAATACTAGTAGCAAACCATAGAACTGAGAACAGGCCCCTGTTGGAAGAATTTGAGAAGGGATTGAATGAGCTAAAGTGGTTTGCAACCCCATAAGAATAATGCCAATCAACCAGAGTTCCGAAGGACTAAACCACTACTGAAAGACTATTCATGGACTGACCCATGGTTTCATCTGCATATGTAGCAAAGGATGACCTTGTTGGGCACCAATAGAAGGAAAAGCCCTTGGTCCTGCCAAGGTTGTTCCTACAGTGTAGGGGAATGTCAGGGAAGTGGGAAGGGTGGGTGAATGAGGAGGCAAACCCACCCTTATAGAAGAAGGGGAGGGGTATGGGGTAGGGAGATTATGTCCAGGAAACCTGGAAAGGGAATAATATTTGAAATGTAAATTAAAATATATCCTATAAAAATCATTGGAAAAAATCTGAACAGTAGAAATGTCAAATCTGAGTGGTTTTGCAAAATATATGCTACATAATTATATTTCATTATAATTTTATATAAATAACCCATCTTACACTAATGGACTAGTTGATGTTAGGCTTGGCAACAAAATATAAGTAGGAAACATATCTGATTAACTTTTGGTCTCCTTAAATTCTCCAAGTCCACCTGTTGTTACTAAGAAAGAGAACGTAATTCATATACACTCTAATCTAATGCTTCATGAACAGAAATATAAAACTGAAGACTCAGGTATCTATAATGTTATAATTTATTATATTAAAAAGCAGTCACTCTACTTAAATTTATTGACATAATTACTAAAATTGCTTTGAAAATTTTTTCACTTTATGTCAGTGTTAGTTTTGGTAGAGGACATCAATGGTCACAAGACATCTGTAGTGAATCAGACTCTTAAATTTATTATAATTACTATGGTTCTGACAGTGATACCATCTCTTGTCATGGGAACTCTCAGTGTGTAAATTATAATATTTCTGTAAAGTAAGGCATGGGAAACACATTAACGTGTCTGATTCCAGCTCACTGGGCATGGGCTATCATAGGAAATTCAGATAATTCTAATAGGGTATGGCATGAAAATACAGATACAGAAAACAGTTTTGTCTTATAACAATACTAGGTCTGTATAGGCAAAAATGCTTGTCACATTAATGACTGAAATTGCTAATAATCTACATAATTTATGAATGACTTCAGTAGAATATTCTGTTTTAAAATAAGTTTTATTAAATCAATTTTCTAATATAATTTTAGTATGTAATAAATATTTAGCAATATATTTGTAGAATCAGAAATTCTTTTCTTCAAATTCATCCAAACCACTTGTAGCCATTCTGTGTATATTTCAGTGACTTTCAAGTTCTTCCGTATTATTCTTAACAATTTTCTGTAGTGCATTATTCACTAATTTGGTAATCATACTACATAAAGATTTATGTTGAGAACAAGTAATGATGCTGATTTTAAACTTAAGAATTTTTCTTGGATAATTCAATTTTAAGACATTTTTATTTCCTTATTACTTTCCTCACTTTTCTATCATAGTATAATTAACTTGCATTAAAACTGCCCAGAAAGTAGCCTATTTCATAATGTAAGTACTCTATTTCAGTAAGGATCCAGATATGAGCATAAGAAGAAATAGAGCTTCTCTCATGATTTGATTAACAATGCATAATTACAGAAAATGCCTTTTTGTAGCTATCGCTAATCAGGCTGGGTAGATTTTGAAGGTCAAAGGAAGAAAATATTAGATGGCAGCAAATCAGTCGATTTTGTAAAGGTAGTCACAAAGGTCACATACAATTATAAAGTTGTAGAATGACTCTCAATTAGAATTTTAATATTTGTATTGAAATTAATATATATTCATGACAATATTGATAACTTGTGCATTAATTAGTGAACAACTCTGTGCTTTGTATATGGGGTTTTGTGTATTCTTGTGCTAAGGAAAATACTAAAACTGGTTTCTCTTGATTAAAATATATACTTCGTGGGGGTGGGTTGGGGTGAATAATAATCTTACATTTCAATTTGAGCTCAAAACTGAAATCATGCTTTTTGACTAATGTATGAAAGGTATGGATAAGTCAAAATTTCAAGTTATTTTAATAACAATGTAGGGAACATCCTATACCTTGAAGTGACCTGACTTCAAGTCACTTTGTCAATTGACAAGTTGTGAGTATACTTGATCTTCAGCTTGACAAACTAAAGAGTAATATCCTAGCTTCTGCAGGACTGCCTAGAAGTGATCAACTGGCTGTTGTTGTGAAATATCATTTCTGTTTTGCAAAGTTTCTCATGGGGAAATGGACTCCTTGAAGCCAGGGCAAGATCTGTCACTGGGAGCATTGAAGTCTACGGTAGACTTCAGTGAAATTTTAGTGTATGTTACAGCAGGATAAAAATATTTGGCAACTCAAAAACACAAATCTGTTTTCAAGATATTAATACCATATTTCTTGTCTTTAACAGTATTTTTGCTTTATGAAATATTAGTCTTTGAAAATAGATTGAAACTTGACCTAAATAACTTCTAGATAACCAACCCACAGCTTGAAGCTTAATATAGCAAAGGTTGCCCAACTTTTATTTTTTAGTTTTTTACTGAAGTTTTTTATTTACATTTCAAATGTTAACCCCTTTCCCCACCCAACAACCCTCCCTCCTGCCTGCCTGCCCTGACATTCCCCTAAATTAGGGGTCAAACCTTGGCAGGACCAAGGGCTTCTTCTCCCATCAGAGCTCAACAAGGCCATCCTCTGCTACATATGCAGCTGGAGCCATAAGTCTGTCCATGTGTACTCTTTGGATGGTGATTTAGTCCCTAGGAGCTCTGGTTAGTTGGTATTGTTGTCCTAATGGGGTTTCAAGCCCCTTCACCTCCTTCAATTCTTTCTATAATTTCTCCAATGGGGACTATGATCTCAGTTCAATGGTTGACTGCTAGCATTTGCATTTGTATTTGTCATGTTCTGGCAAAGCTTCTCAGGAAATAGCTATATAAGGTTTCCATCGGCATGAACTTCTTGGCATCAGCAATATTGTGGAGGTTTGGTGACTGTATGTATATGGGCTGGATCCACTGGAGAGTCAGGCTCTACATGGCCATTCCTTCAGTCTCTGGTTGAAACTTTGTCTCCATATTTCCTCCTATGAATATTTTTGTTCCGCCTCTAAGAGGGACTGAAGGATCTGCACTTTAGTCATCCTTCTTCTTGAGGTTCAAGTGATCTGTGGATTGTGTCTTGGATAATTCAAGCTTTTGGGCTAATATCCACTTATCAGTGAGTGCATACCATGTGTTTCTCTGTGATTGGATTACCTCACTCAGGATGATATTTTCTAGTTATGGCCATTTGTCTATGAATTTCATGAATTCATTGTTCTCAGTAGGTGAGTTGTACTCCACTGTGTATATGTACCATGTTTTCTGTATCCATCCCTCTGGTGAAGGTCGTCTTGGTTCTTTCTAGCTTCTGGCTATTAAAAATAAGGCTGCTATGACCATAGTGGAGCATGTGTCCTTGTTACATCCTGGAACATCTTTTGGGTATATGTTCAGGCAAGGTATAGTTGTGTCTTCAGGTAGTCCTATGTCCAGTTTTCTGAGGAACTGCCAGACTGATTTCCAAACTGATTGTGCCAGTTTGCAATCTTGCCAACAATGGAGGAGTGTTCCTATTTCTCCACATCCTTGTCAGCATCTGTTATCACCTGAGATTTTCATCTTAGCCATTCTGACTGGTGTGAGGTGGAATCTCAGGGTTGTTTTGATTTGCATTTCCCTGATGACTAAGAATGTAGAACATTTCTTAAGATACTTCGCAGGCATTTGTTATTCCTCAGTTGAGAATACTTGTTTATCTCTGTAGCGATAAGTTTATCTGATTCTCTGGAGTCTAACGTCTTGATTTCTGTGTATATATTGGATATTATCCCTCTATGGGATGTAGGATTGGTAAAGAGCTTTTCTGAATCTGTTGGTTGTCATTTTGTCCTAATGACAGTGTCCTTTGCCTTAAAGAAGCCTTGCAATTTTATGAGGTCCCATTTGTCAATTCTTTATCTTAGACTATAAGGCATTGGTGTTCTGTTCAGGAAATTTTTCCCAGTGCCCGTATGCTTGAGGCTCTTTCCCATGTTTCCTATTCTTCTTCTAAGTGTATCTGGTTTTATGTGGAGGTCTTTGATACACTTAGACTTGAACTTTTTACAAGGTCATAAGAGTGGATCTATTTGCATTCTTCTATAGGCTGACCTCCAATTGTACCAGCATCATTTATTGACAATACTATCTGTTTTTCAACTGGATGGTTTTAGTTCTTTTGTCAAAGATCAAGTGACCATAGGTGTGGGAGTTCATTTTTGGGTTTTCAATTCTATTTCATTGATCTACCTGCCTCCTTATGTACCAATACCACACAGTTTTTTTTTTTTTTTTTTTTTTTTTTTTTTTTTTTTTGTACAGGGATGGTGATTCCCCCCAGAAGTTTTTTTTTTTATTATTGAGGACATTTTTCTCTATAGTGGGTTCTGTCCTAGATTGTTTCTTGTTTCCTGTGTCCAGAGGTCTCCAGAGAGGTTCCATTTTGGTCAGGAACGTGAGCAGACGTGTTGGTCTCCCCTGATCTCTCAGGATTGTCTGCATTTTTGAGAGTCCAGCTCTCCCGCACAGGATCTGAGTACAGAGAACTGTGGGACTATGTCAGCCCTGGATGCAGGCTGAAATGGGAAGGGTCCTGTCCCAGACTGCTCCTGGGTTCCTGTGTTGTGCTGGCTCCAGTCAGGTCTCTTGGAGCAGAAGTGGTGGTCTTATCTGTGCTCTCAGGTGTGTCAGTGCTCCTGGTGACTGGTTCTCAGCTCTGGACTCAGGCAGTGACCTGAAGGTTCCTGTTGCAGTCTGCTCCTCAGTTTCTCTGTCCAGAGGTCTCCAGACAGTTTCCACTTGGGCCAGAAATGTGAGCAGAAGTGGTGGTCTCCCCTGAGCTTCCAGGATTGTCTGTTTTTTTGAGAATCCAGCTCTTTCCCCCATGAGATTTGGGTACAGAGAGCTCTGGAACTTGGCCAACTCTGAGGGTAGGTGAAAACAGGAAGATGCTGACCAACTTCTGATTCATACAAATCTGTTGCCCGTTTTTGTTTTCATGTAAGCTTGTATATGGTGCATCAGTATTTTACACGGGAGGGGAACACCCATACTCCTTACCTTTTAAAAACTTTGTCTTCCCATATATAAGGAGATTAGTCATTAAACTAAACTTTCTGTCCAGAAAACACAAGGGGGCTTCATCTCTGACTGTCACTGGGATTTCATGCACATGCCATTTCACCTCTTTTTTTTTTTTTCTTTTTTTTTTTGGAGCTGGGGACCGAACCCAGGGCCTTTTGCTTGCTAGGCAAGCGCTCTACCCCAGAGCTAAATCCCCAAACCCCTCACCTCTTTTTTTATGCAAATCCTGGGCATCCTTACTCACATGCTCATGTTTGTGTGACAAAAAATTTATAGACTGATTCTTCTCGCTCTTCCCTCCTTCAACCTCTTCTGTGGAGTTTTAGTTAATTATAACCGGTATTATTTGCACAGGCAAACACAGTTGTAGGCATTATAAATCCATGTGAAAATATTTTTTACTATGTTTAAACTTTAGAATATATTAGACCATATAGAATACATGATGATTAAATAGAAGTCAGGAAAGTCCTGGGAACTATATTATACCAAAATTTCTCAGTCCACTGAAAGACAACTCATGCAGAGGTTTCTGGAAAGCTGTTTTTTTTTTTTTTGATAATCAATCAAAAAGAAACGATTGTAGGAGTAAATATAAACCAAATCTTGTTGGTCCCAAGAAAACTACAAAAGCAGGGGAAATCTTATTGTTTTCTCTATGCAGGAGACATAGAAAAGCAATATTTCTCAAGTTTTGAACTCCAACAGCCAAATAATTAGGCTAAGTTTCTAAGACCAATGGAAACAAAAGCCAGATGGGGCTACCAGCTCATTCTTAAGTGAAAAATTGGACTTCACATCTCTTTCTATAACTATCCCTCAGATGTGATGTGCACGTATGGCCAGAGAAAAACTGACTTCTCACTGTGCTGTAAATTATTATTAAATATCATTGTTCTCTTACACAATGAAACCCTATTGAATATAACATATACTAATAGAAAACTTACCTTTTTTATATTAAATGTACTATTGTTTAGAATTTAAGGATTTGAATAGATAAGTGCTTTTATTTTTGTTTGTTAGTTTATTGTTTGTTTTTGAGGCAGATCTCAGTACTTAGCTCTAAATGAATTGGAATGTACTATGTATACTAGACTTGCCTAGAATTCACGATCCAATAGTTTCTGCCTCTCCTGTCCTGTTATTAAGCATGAACCATGAAACTTCTATATTACACCCTATTTTTCAAAAGATAACCCTTCCATATTTCAGAGATCATTGGAAAAGAAGGTGTGGGAAAGATATAATACAAGATTCCCTTGATGACAACAGGGAACAAGTGGAATCAATACACAGCATAGCAGCTATATGTATGTACTCACAGCAGTTATGACAAAATGTACAAAATTGTGCAAGCTCAAGACAGGGCAAACCCCAGCATGAATAGGAAGTGTATACATAGAACTGTTAACAATGGAGAGCTCCTGGAAGGAGGAGAACATTTGCATTGAAGTTAATTCCCCTTGGAAAAAAATGAAACTCAGGTGGAAGACTATACAAGCTAGAATATATGGGCACAATATTAGACTTGAGAGCTTTTAAAAATATAAGGCCTGAGGAAAGGAGCTGGGTGGGGTTTAAGAAAGAAGTGAGTATGGTCAAAACGCATTCCATGACATTTTTTTCCTTAACAAAAAAGGATTTGAGTAGAGTTGCTGGGCGGAATTGATTCGAATTTTGTTTTTAAAGGAAATATTGTCATTGTAAAAAAAGGTCAGAAGAATCTGGAATGTTTTTAGTTTTTCATGTATTTTTAGATACTTATTTTATGTTGTTTTAAAATTTTAAACAGAAACCTTTAACCTGTGTACTGAGCAGTAGGTTAACATTTTGAAACAGGCCATAGACACTTTCTTGTATTTGTGATAGTTTCAATTTACATTTTAATTTTTATTTCTTCTACTTTTGTTTACTATTCTTGACATTTTTTGTCCTTTTGGAAGAAATATGATTTTTTTTAGTGCTACTTTTTATTGATATCTCCTATTTATTTTCTAACCTGTTTTCTGTAGTTCATCTTCTCTTTAATCAATTTCCTTCATTTTATCTCCAGTTTCTTCCTTTCTTTGCTGGGCAGGGGATTCATTACGGGTTGCATGAACATTGAGGAATGCACCTTCTTCATTGGCAGGTGCTTTTAATCTCTTCAAATACCATTGATAAACTGATGAAAAATATTTTCCTCATTAGGAATGGCACCAAGACTTTTATTATTCTTAGTACCTGAAAATCATGTATGTTCCCATCCTTTTAATATCATTGTCTTGAGACTCACAGGGATTCTTGTGAGTGACTCCTTGTTATTGGCTCCTGCTTTTCATTAGTTTGCCACTCTCCATTAAATTAGGGTATTTCTAATGAGTACAAATTATCAATATAACTGAATTAAAATTTAATATATTGCTGTTTTATAAATTTCTCTTTCTTTGTGTGTTTGTGTGTGTGTGTGTGTGTGTGTATGTGTGTGTGTGTGTGTGTGTATGCACAATAACCCTGGTGTCCCCATATTCCTGCTTCTGCTACACAAATTGTAAGGTCATAAGAATGTTTTGCTTAACTGACTTTTCTTACTGTATTTTGTGTTCCGCCCATGGAAAATATGCCATTTTATTGCCTGTTATAGTGGTTATAATTGAAATTTTTGTTTATGGTTATTTCTATGTTTTTGACTTTGTAAATATTTCATTTTGATATTTTGTATATGAATATAATGTATTTATATAATTTCCTTCATTATCTCTTTCCTATAAAATGCCTTCTTCTATAACTAAGATTGTTTTATATGCTCACAGACAAACACACACACACACACACACACACTCACACACACACACACCCTGATATTAGTTAATGTTGCTTATATGTACATCAATTTAAGGCTAACCACTTGAAATTAGGTAACCTAGCAATGGGCTCATCTCTAGAGATAACTGATACTTCCTTCTACAGAAGTCATTGAATTCTGATAAACCTTTATGTAAAAGTGGAATCTTATGAAATTTTACCAATCCATGTAAGCATATTGACTGGTATTTTCATTATAGAGACCTTCCTTAAGCAATTATATTCATGATATTTCATTTGTTGAGCCTCCCTCTCATGTCTAAATGACTGCATTTTGCAACGTGTTCCATGGGCCTCTGATATTTTACAATCTTTGCTCACTCTCTTGAATGATTTATTTTCCTGAGCTGTGGTTATAAGGATACATGTTTATAATATAGTTATAAGCATTAGTGGTTTAGGAAGATCATTAGTAGGAGTTCTATTCTAGCAACTATGGTCTCTCCCATCATGGCAACTCAACTATGTTTATAGTATCAGGCATGATTTCCCACCTATCACATGAGTGGGGATGCAAGGGAAATCAGACCAATGTTCATTACTGCCAAGAAATTAGTGACGTTATTGAAACATTGGACATATCTAGCAAGACCAGTCATTGTTGCTGTTTGCAGGCTTCACAGCTAGGTAGGACGATTGATTTTTTCCATTAGCATATCACATAGAAAATTCCTGTACCAGGAAAATTCAGGGAGGATATTTCCAGGTCACTGTCAACTGGTTTCTCCTAAGGTCTGGGTCAAAAGTGTATATTGTCTTCAGCAATAGGATTTCACCATCTTGTTGCACAGGCATCAACAGGTATGTCAATAGACTACATTGTTTTAGGGGTCACTTGTATGGTCCTAATCAATAACTTAAAGAGATGGTTTCATTGGATAGCATTGAGATTTTTGAAATAGTTTATGTCTCCTGAAGGAGCATTATTATTCTATGAGGAATGATTCAATTAACACACAGACACATACACACACACACACACACACACATATATATATATATATATTTGTCTATATGACATACGTGTGATATATGTGTCTATATGATATATGATGTGTTTGTATGCTTTTAAAGCATTATGTTTCTTTATGACAATTTAAGATAGTGTTATTCATCTCTCCTTTCACCATAAATGTATTTATGGTAAACATTATATTTTAATTACTTTTAGATTACTTATTTTGTAAATTTTTCTTTTTATATGTATTTTTGCATGTATGCATGTATGTATGCATGTATGTATGCATGTGTGTATGTATGCATGTGTGTATGTATGTATGTATGTATGTATGTATGTATGTATGTATACCATGTGCCTAGTATTCACAAAATTAAAAGGAATTCATTCAATCTTCCAGGGATAAAATAACAGGTGGATACAAGCCACCCCCTATGTGCTGGTAACCAAATCCACATTCTGTTCAAGAGGCACAGGTGTGTTCTTCTATGTCAGTCCTTAAATAATGAACATCTATTTTTAAAGTATTATATTAAATGAAACTATAACATGTAGTTAGTAATTTTTTCATATATATCAACTTGTTCTACTTGACTTTTTTTTCATACTTAACTCTTTATATGTTGTAAAATTGTCTCTATAGAGTGATATTTGTTCCTCTCCGTTCATACACTGAGACCATGGCTTTCAATGAGAATATAAATCTACACTGACTTTAAAATGATACTTTAAAGCATTTATATTTTGACTAGTTTTGGGTCACTTATTAAACATCTATACAACCATCTTTCCCCTTCAAGACTCATAGGTAATTTTGGAAGAGGGAACAGAGATATCATAAAAGATAGGAATAAAAGATGGCTGTAAGAACACAGATTAATAGGATTTTGCTCACTTGAACTCCAAGTACCTGTGATAGCATGACCATGATCTATGTGAGATCAAGCCAGACAAAATCTCAGTATGCATGAAGGAAGTGTTCAAGACTTCCCACACCCATATAAAAGACTATTTGGAATTGATGGCTGTGGTAGTCAGAAATAAGGTTTTCTTCAGAGATACCCATGCTACAGAAGATGGCCCAATACTAATGTACATACAAGGAGCACTAAATCTACCCCACAAAACATGGAAGGAGAAAATTTAGGCAGGGATAGAAAGGAATCGCATCAGAGGGATTTATTTTGATTTAATCAAAATAGTAATATTTGAAATTCTCAGAAAATATCACTTGGTCTCAATAAGAAATAAAACTGACATTCTTATTATAAATCCTAATTAAATGTATCAATTGACAAAGTGAGAGGACATTCAGGAATTGTACAAGAGGACAAATGAGTAGCAAGCTAGAAGAATTTTGTAATGTGTACATGAAGGAAGGAGAGCCCCAGTCTATATAGCTTTGCTCATATCTTGATGGTTGGCATGTGACAATTCATCTGTAAGATAGGAAAATAACTGTTTGAAGATCTACATTCTACAGTATTCTATTATGGAAGCAAGTGAATATAAACACAACTATACACTCACTTCACTTCTGTTATCTTCAACTTAATCATCAGCACTTTCTCCAAAAGGAGAAAAAGAAAACTTGAAATTCATATATCAATTCATCTTCTTGAATTCACACAAGTTAGTAATTCCAAGAGTTTTCGATATTTTAGATATCATTATAGGACCACATTCTGGACACATAATCTGAGAACATTATTTCTGGTTTTGTAATTAATTAGATTTAGAATTTGTGAATGACATCTTTCTTTGCTATTCCACAGCCAAAGCTCTAACCCATAATTCTCCCTGTCTGAAAGAAATACAGGGATGAAAATGGAGAAGAGACTGAGGAAAAGAAGGTCTAGTGACAGGTCCAAATTGGGTTCCAGCTCAAAGGGAGGCCCCAAGAGCTGACACCATTACTGAAGCTATGTGGCATTCTCATAAAGGGACCTACCATGACTGCTCTCCAGAAGACTCAACAAGCAGTTGAAAGAGTCCGATGTAGATATGTGCATCCAAGCAATGAGCAGAAGCTGCTGATGGCTTTGGTTGAATTAGGGAAAAGCTGGAGGAAGCTAAGGAGGAGGGCTATCGTATAGGAGGATCAGCAGTCTCAATAAACCTGAACCCCTGATCTTTTAGGCACTGGATCACCAACTAGGTAGCATACACCAACTGAGATGCTGTATATGTAGTACATATACAGCAGAGGACTGCCAGGTCTGAGTTCAGTCAGAGAAGATGCACCTAACCCTCATGTGACTGGAGGCCCCAGGAAGTTTAATGGTAGGGTGGGGTGAGTTGGGTGGGGACATCCTTGTGGGGACAGGGAGTATAGGGGGGGAAGGAGATATGGGATGTGGATCCCTCAGGGAGTAAACTGGGAGGGGAATAAAATCAGAAGTGTAAAAATATATAAATAAATTAGAATAATAAAAATAAAAAATAAGAATTTTGAAGTTAATGTTTAAAAATATATTCATTCTATTTTTTTTTCCGGAGCTGGGGACTGAACCCAGGGCCTTGGTCTTGCTAGGCAAGCGCTCTACCACTGAGCTAAATCCCCAACCCCTCATCCTATTTTTCTTTTCAGTCTGCAAACCATATTAAAACACTAGAACACTAGATATGGAAAATGATTTTAAGAGTGAAATCTTTACATACACACAAAGACACACACACACACACACACACACACACACACACACACACACTTGCATGCATACACCTAACCTAGATGTATAATCTTTGTTATAAGAAATGATTATCACAGGAACTAAATCAAAGTTTAAATATTTTCTTAGCTCTTTACACATGCAACAGTATTGTTTCTAAGGTTCCAATGTTTCCATGAGAATTCAGCATCATTGCTATTAATGCTTTTCATGTCTTCATTTTCTTGTCTAATATCAAGATTTTACATTTTCATTAGTTTCCAGTAAAGTAATTATGATATGTCTAGTTCTTTCCTCCTCTTATGTTTTATCATACTTCATATCCTCTGAACTTTCTGAATCTGAATTTTATTTTTAATCATTTGTAAAATTCTCAGCTATTATGTCTTCAAAACTCTATTATAATTCTTTCTCGTTCCCTTTTCCAACTTAGTCACTAATATTGGAACTTTAAAAAGGTTTTGTACCATTTTCATTTAAATAAATCATTTTAGTTTTCCCTAACATATTCATGGGTCAGTTCAGGCAATTTATGTAATAATTCTAATGCTTTGGAGTTCAAGTAAATTGATAAAGAGTTTGAGGCTTACCTCAATGATATAGTAAGCTCAATGATAACCTTAGCTACCAGTGAGATACTGTGTCAGAAAAACTAGTACTGATATATACCTTAGTGTTGCAGAATATGCACAACACTTACAAAGCCTTATGTTTGATTCCTAGAACATGTAAATATACATTCTTGACATATTTCAAAGCTCACTTTCTTTTACATGTTTATTTTTCTTCTTTGCTTTTTAAAAACATGTCCCATTCTATAACTTTATCAAGACTGGAACAATTTAGAGCTCCCTGTCTTCAAATTAGCTTCAACATAAGTTATATAAATGGTTTGATAGAACTGAATTGGACAAGTCTCTTGCACACTCTCCAGCAACAGTCGGAGCAGGTCATTGTACAGGTCATTCTTCGGCAGGAAGCCCATGTCCATCAATAGTGGACAAGGATGGCCTCTTACTGAAGAGTTGACTTACGTGTTTTACTTACTTTTTAATTGTAATTCTATATTTCCTTCTTATTGCATGCACAATCTGTTACAGAGGAAGTTCTCATTTTCTTCACCAGTATCAGATCATTTCTGTTTAGGCTTCTTGAGAGCAGTCTTCTATACCTTGTAGACATATAGGTTTATTCAAAAAGAAGAAGAAGAAGAAGAAGAAGAAGAAGAAGAAGAAGAAGAAGAAGAAGAAGAAGAAGAAGAAGAAGAAGAAGAAGAAGAAGAAGAAGAAGAAGAAGAAGAAGAAGAAGAAGAAGGTAAAAGTAGATTGTTTTAGGTCTCTCTTCAATCTGAATCACAGGAAGGCTGATTAGTTAGTGCTTTTATCTCATCAGTAGACCTGCATTTGGCTTGTATAAAGTGCAAAAAAGTAGCTGGAGATATCTAGCTGCTTAACATTTAGATTCTCAAGCATTCTTTTTTTTTCATCTTTATTAACTTGGGTATTTCTTATTTACATTTCGATTGTTATTCCCTTTCCCGGTTTGTGGGCCAACATTCCCCAAACCCCTCCCTCTCCCCTTCTCTATGGGTGTTCCCCTCCGTGTCCTCCCCCCCATTACTGCCCTACCCCCCAACAATCTCGTTAACTGGGGGTTCAGTCTTGGCAGGATCAAGGGCTTCCCCTTCCACTGGTGCTCTTACTAGGCTATTAATTGCTACCTATGAGGTTAGAGCCCAGGGTCAGTCCATGTATATAGTCTTTGGGTAGTGGCTTAGTCCCTGGAGACATTGAATTACCTGAGGACCCAGCTATACCTCTCTTGGGCATATACCCAAAAGATGCCCTAACATATAACAAAGAAACATGCTCCACTATGTTCATAGCAGCCTTATTTATAATAGCCAGAAGCTGGAAAGGACACAGATGCCCTTCAACAGAGGAATGGATACAGAAAATGTGGTACATCTACACAATGGAATATTACTCAGCTATCAAAAACAATGACTTTATGAAATTCATAGGCAAATGGATGGAACTGGAAAATATCATCCTGAGTGAGGTAACCCAATCACAGAATAACACACATGGTTTGCACTCATTGATAAGTGGATATTAGCCCAAATGCTCGATTTACCCTAGATCCACAAATCACATGAAACTCAAGAAGGATGACCAAAATGTGAATGTCTTATTCCTTCTTTAAAAGGGGAGCAAGAATACACTTGGGAGAAAATAAGGAGACAAAGTTTAGAACAGAGGCAGAAGGAACACCCATTCAGAGCCTGCCCCACATGTGGCCCATACATATACAGCCACCAACTAGATAAAATGGGTGAAACAAAGAAGTGCAGGCTGACAGGAACTGGATGTAGATCTCTCCTGAGAGACACAGCCAGACTACAGCATAGGTGAATGCCATCATTAAACCACTGAACTGAGAATGGGATCCCCGTTGAAGAAATCAGAGAAAGGACTGAAAGAGCTTGAAGGGGCTTGAGACTCCATGTGAACAACAATAACAACCAATCAAAGATTCTTAATTATCAAGTTTCCCTATAGTAACAGAATACTTTTCAATGAAATTCAGAGTGTGTTACCAAGTTAATTAATTGTAAGTTAACAAAGCTTATTTTAATTTGTTGTAGGATAGGTCAAATATTTAAAAAATCTCATTTTAATATGTTATCTGAAGTAGGGCTTTACTGCATAAAGACATCATAAAATTTTTTTTCTCATGCAAATATTAAGAGGCAAAATATTAAATTAAAAAAATATCTAGAAAGATATCATGTTACATTCATTTTGTCCTTATTGTATCTTTAGTGATTTAACTTTAGCCACAGAAATAAGAAATTTCTTCTCATTTTCTTATCAATACATGAAATCCAGGTTATTGATTGAGGTCCACCATGTGTTATTTTTCATGATTATGTCAATCAGTCCATGTGTTTCTATAAAGCCATAATATATATGCAAAGAAAAGATATTGGGCTTTGTCAGTAATTCAAATTTTAATTACATAATTTAGTTATTACCATTAATGGCATGACATATAATTAAAATGGTATTATTATAAAATATATTTATCTGTAATAGATGAAGCTTAATTTCAATAACCTAATTACACAGATATAATTTAAATACATAAGTTATTTTCTTCTATAAATCCAATGTAAATAAGTTATAAAATGTGTTGATTAACATCTTTACTGTTAAAGTTTTAAGGGTTGTATGATAGCCTTCAAATTATAGAACATGCTGTCTCTTCATATAGAACATGCTGACTTCTATGTAGCTGCATCCTTCACGTGAAAGACATGGTCGGGGGTAATCATAAAGTTAGTTCAGATTGATAGTTGAAACTTCTCCTACTGACATTCCTCTTTTTTTTTTTTTTTTTTTTTTTTTTTTTTTTTTTTTTTATTAACTTGAGTATTTCTTATATACATTTCAAATGTTATTCCCTTTCCCGGTTTCCGGCAAACATCCCCTCCCCCCCCCTTCCTTATGGGTGTTCCCTCCCCCCTCCCCCATTGCTGCCCTCTCCCCAACAGTCTAGTTCACTAGGGGTTCAGTCTTAGCAGGACCCATGGCCTCCCCTTCCACTGGTGCTCTTACTAGGATATTCATTGCAACCTACGAGGTCAGAGTCCAGGGTCAGTCCATGTATAGTCTTTGGGTAGTGGCTTAGTCCCTGGAAGCTCTGGTTGGTTGGCATTGCTGTATATATGGGGTCTCGAGCTCCTTCAAGCTCTTCCAGTTCTTTCTCTGATTCCTTCAACAGGGGTCCTGTTCTCAGTTCAGTGGTTTCCTGCTGGCATACGCCTCTGTATTTGCTGTATTCTGGCTGTGTCTCTCATGAGCGATCTGCATTCACATTTTGATCATCCGTCTTGAGTTTCATTTGTTCTAGGCATCTAGGGTAATTCAAGCATTTGGGCTAATAGCCACTTATCAATGAGTACATACCATGTATGTCTTTCTGTGATTGGGTTAGCTCACTCAGGATGATAGTTTCCAGTTCCAACCATTTGCCTACGAATTTCACAAAGCCATTGTTTTTGATAGCTGAGTAATATTCCATTGTGTAGATGTACCACATTTTCTGTATCCATTCCTCTGTTGAAGGGCATCTGGGTTCTTTCCAGCTTCTGGCTATTATAAATAAGGCTATGATGAACATAGTGGAGCACGTGTCTTTTTTTATAGGTTGGGGCATCTTTTGGGTATATGCCCAGGAGAGGTATAGCTGATCCTCAGGCAGTTCAATGTCCAATTTTCTGAGGAACCTCCAGACTGATTTCCAGAATGGTTGTAGCAGTCTGCAACCCCACCAACAATGGAGGAGTGTTCCTCTTTCTCCACATCCTCGCCAGCATTTGCTGTCACCTGAGTTTTTGATCTTAGCCATTCTCACTGGTGTGAGGTGAAATCTCAGGGTTGTTTTGATTTGCATTTCCCTTATGACTAACGATGTTGAACATTTCTTTAGGTGTTTCTCAGCCATTCGGCATTCCTCAGCTGTGAATTCTCTGTTTAGCTCTGAACCCCATTTTTTAATAGGGTTATTTGCCTCCCTGCTGTCTAACTTCTTCAGTTCTTTGTATATTTTGGATATAAGCCCTCTATCTGTTGTAGGATTGGTAAAGATCTTTTCCCAATCTGTTGGTTGCCGTTTTGTCCTAACCACAGTGTCCTTTGCCTTTACAGAAGCTTTGCAGTTTTATGAGATCCCATTTGTCGATTCTTGATCTTAGAGCATAAGCCATGGGTGTTTTGTTCAGGAAATTTTTCCAGTGCCCATGTGTTCCAAATGCTTCCCTAGTTTTTTCTATTAGTTTGAGGTATCTGGTTTGATGTGGAGGTCCTTGATCCACTTGGACTTAAGCTTTGTACAGGGTGATAAGCATGGATCGATCTGCATTCTTCTACATGTTGACCTCCAGTTGAACCAGCACCATTTGCTGAAAATGCTATCTTTTTTCCATTGGATGGTTTTGGCTCCTTTGTCAAAAATCAAGTGCCCATAGGTGTGTGGGTTCATTTCTGGGTCTTCAATTCTGTTCCATTGGTCTATCTGTCTGTCTCTGTACCAATACCATGCAGTTTTTTTTTTTTATCACTATTGCTCTGTAATACTGCTTGAGATCTGGGACAGTGATTCCCCCTGAAGTCCTTTTATTGTTGAGGATAGTTTTAGCTATCCTGGGTTTTTTGTTATTCCAGATGAATTTGCAAATTGTTCTGTCTAACTCTTTGAAGAATTGGATTGGTATTTTGATGGGGATTGCATTGAATCTGTAGATCGCTTTTGGTAGAATGGCCATTTTTACTATATTAATCCTGCCAATCCATGAGCATGGGAGATCTTTCCATTTTCTGAGATCTTCTTCAATTTCTTTCTTCAGAGTCTTGAAGTTCTTATTGTACAGATCTTTCCCTTGCTTGGTTAAAGTCACCCCGAGGTACTTTATATTATTTGGATCTATTATGAAGGGTGTCATTTCCCTAATTTCTTTCTCGGCCTGTTTCTCTTTTGTGTAGAGGAAGGCTACTGATTTATTTTAGTTAATTTTATACCCAGCCACTTTGCTGAAGTTGTTTATCAGCTTTAGTAGTTCTCTGGTGGAACTTTTTTTGGGATCACTTAAATATACTATCATATCATCTGCAAATAGTGATATTTTGACTTCTTCTTTTCCGATCTGTATCCCTTGACCTCCTTTTTGTTGTCTGATTGCTCTGGCTAGAACTTCAAGAACTATATTGAATAAGTAGGGAGAGAGGGCAGCCTTGTCTAGTCCCTGATTTTAGTGGGGATTGCTTCCAGTTTCTCCCATTTAGTTTAATGTTAGCAACTGGTTTGCTGTATATGGCTTTTACTATGTTTAGGTATGGGCCTTTGAATTCCTATTCTTTCCAGGACTTTTATCATGAAGGGGTGTTGAATTTTGTCAAATGCTTTCTCAGCATCTAATGAAATGATCATGTGGTTTTGTTCTTTCAGTTTGTTTATATAATGGATCACGTTGATGGTTTTCCGTATATTAAACCATCCCTGCATGCCTGGGATGAAGCCTACTTGATCATGGTGAATGATTGTTTTGATGTGCTCTTGGATTCGGTTTGCCAGAATTTTATTGAGTATTTTTGCATCGATATTCATAAGGGAAATTGGTCTGAAGTTCTCTTTCTTTGTTGGGTCTTTGTGTGGTTTAGGTATAAGAGTAATTGTGGCTTCATAGAAGGAATTTGGTAGTGCTCCATCTGTTTCAATTTTGTGGAATAGTTTGATAATATTGGTACGAGGTCTTCTATGAAGGTCTGATAGAATTCTGCACTAAACCCGTCTGGACCTGGGCTCTTTTTGGTTGGGAGACCTTTAATGACTGCTTCTATTTCCTTAGGAGTTATGGGGTTGTTTAACTGGTTTATCTGTTCCTGATTTAACTTCGGTACCTGGTATCTGTCTAGGAAATTGTCCATTTCCTGCAGATTTTCAAGTTTTGTTGAATATAGGCTTTTATAGTAAGATCTGATGATTTTTTGAATTTCCTCTGAATCTGTAGTTATGTCTCCCTTTTCATTTCTGATTTTGTTAATTTGGACACACTCTCTGTGTCCTCTCGTTAGTCTGGCCAAGGGTTTATCTATCTTGTTGATTTTCTCAAAGAACCAACTTTTGGTTCTGTTGATTCTTTCTATGGTCCTTTTTGTTTCTACTTGGTTGATTTCAGCTCTGAGTTTGATTATTTCCTGCCTTCTACCCTCCTGGGTGTATTTGCTTCTTTTTGTTCTAGAGCTTTTAGGTGTGCTGTCGAGCTGCTGACATATGCTCTTTCCTGTTTCTTTCTGCAGGCACTCAGCGCTATGAGTTTTCCTCTTAGCGCAGCTTTCATTGTGTCCCATAAGTTTGGGTATGTTGTATCTTCATTTTCATTAAATTCTAAAAAGTCTTTAATTTCTTTCTTTATTTCTTCCTTGACCAGGTTATCATTGAGTAGAGCATTGTTCAATTTCCACGTATATGTGGGCATTCTTCCCTTATGGTTATTGAAGACCAGCTTTAGGCCGTGGTGGTCTGATAGCACGCATGGGATTATTTCTTTCTTTCTGTACCTGTTGAGGCCTGTTTTTGACCAATTATATGGTCAATTTTGGAGAAAGTACCATGAGGAGCTGAGAAGAAGGTATATCCTTTTGCTTTTAGGGTAGAACGCTCTATAAATATCCGTTAAGTCCATTTGGCTCATGACTTCTCTTAGTCTGTCTACGCTCTGTTTAGTTTCTGTTTCCATGATCTGTCCATTGATGAGAGGGGGGTGTTGAAATCTCCTACTATTATTGTGTGGGGTGCAATGTGTGTTTTGAGCTTTAGTAAGGTTTCTTTTACGTATGTAGGTGCCCTTGTATTTGGGGCATAGATATTTAGGATTGAGAGTTCATCTTGGTGGATTTTTCCTTTGATGAATATGAAGTGTCCTTCCTTATCTTTTTTGATGACTTTTAGTTGAAAATTGATTTTATCTGATATTAGAATGGCTACTCCAGCTTGCTTCTTCTGACCATTTGCTTGGAAAGTTGTTTTCCAGCCTTTCACTCTGAGGTAGTGTCTGTCTTTGTCTCTGAGGTGAGTTTCCTGTAGGCAGCAGAATGCAGGGTCCTCGTTGCGTATCCAGTTTGTTAATCTATGTCTTTTTATTGGGGAGTTGAGACCATTGATGTTGAGAGATATTAAGGAATAGTGATTATTGCTTCCGGTTGTATTCATATTTGGAAGTGAGGTTATGTT
Organism: Rattus rattus; assembly: GCF_011064425.1. NCBI lineage: Eukaryota > Metazoa > Chordata > Mammalia > Rodentia > Muridae > Rattus > Rattus rattus. The sequence goes on from NC_046156.1 coordinate 159,942,446, forward strand.
TGTGTGCTTTTCTTCTCTTTGTTTTGTTGCCAAGACGATTAGTTTCTTGCTTCTTCTAGGGTATAGCTGGCCTCCTTATGTTGGGCTTTACCATTTATTATCCTTTGTAGTGCTGGATTTGTAGAAAGATATTGTGTAAATTTGGTTTTGTCATGGAATATCTTGGTTTCTCCATCTATGCTGATTGAGAGTTTTGCAGGATACAGTAACCTGGGCTGGCATTTGTGTTCTCTTAGGGTCTGTATGACATCAGTCCAGGATCTTCTGGCCTTCATAGTTTCAGGCGAAAAGTCTGGTGTGATTCTGATAGGTCTGCCTTTTATATGTTACTTGACCTTTTTCCCTTACTGCTTTTAATATTCTTTTTCTTTATTTTGTGCGTTTGGTGTTTTGACTATTATGTGACGGGGAGGTGTTTCTTTTCTGGTCCAATCTATTTGGAGTTCTGTAGGCTTCTTGTATGCCTATGGGTATCTCTTTTTTTTAGGTTAGGGAAGTTTTCTTCTATGATTTTGTTGAAGATATGTACTGGTCCTTTGAGCTGGGAGTCTTCACTCTCTTCTATACCTATTATCCTTAGGTTTGATCTTCTCATTGAGTCCTGGATTTCCTGTATGTTTTGGACCAGTAGCTTTTTTCCACTTTACATTATCTTTGACAGTTGAGTCAATGATTTCTATGGAATCTTCTGCTCCTGAGATTCTCTCTTCCATCTCTTGTATTCTGTTGGTGAAGCTTGTATCTACAGCTCCTTGTCTCTTCTTTTGGTTTTCTATATCCAGGGTTGTTTCCATGTGTTCTTTTCTTGATTGCTTCTATTTCCATTTTTAATTCCTTCCACTGTTTGATTGTGTTTTCCTGTAATTCTTTCCGGGATTTTTTGTGTCTCCTCTCTTTGGGCTTCTACTTGTTTATTTATGTTTTCCTGGAATTCTTTCAGGCATTTTTGCGATTCCTCTCTGTAGGCTTCTACTTGTTCTCTAAGGAAGTTCATCATGTCTTTCTTGAAGTTCTCCAGCATCATGGTTAAATATGATTTTGAATCTAGATCTTGCTTTTCTGGTGTGTTTGGATATTCCGTGTTTGCTTTGGTGGGAGAATTGGGCTCCGATGATGCCATGTAGTCTTGGTTTCTGTTGCTTGGGTTCCTGCGCTTGCCTCTCGCCATCAGATTATCTCTAGTGTTACTTTGTTCTGCTATTTCTGACAGTGGCTAGACTGTCTTATAAGCCTGTGTCTCAGGAGTGCTGTAGATCTGTTTTCCTGTTGTCTTTCAGCCAGTTATGGGGACAGAGTGTTCTGCTTTCGGGCGCGTAGTTTTTCTTCTCTACAGGTCTTCAGCTGTTCCTGTGAGCCTGTGTCTTGAGTTCACCAGGCAAGTCGTTTGTAGCAGAAAAGTTTGTCTTACCTGTGGTCCCCAGGCTCAAGTTTGCTCGCGGGGTGTTGCCTATGAGCTCTCCACGGCCTCAGCAGCCAGGAAGATCTCCGCCGCCCCTTCCGGGGGGGTCCCTGCACCCAGGGTCCCGCCAGCTTTTTTTGTTTTCCTCTGGGGTCAGTACTGTGTGCAGCGTGCAGTCTCTTCTGGTTTCCCAGGCGGTCCGCCTCTCTGAAGGTTTAGCTCTCCTCCCACGGGATTTGGGTGCAGAGAGCTGTTTATCCGGGTCGGTCCCTTCAGGTGCGGTGTCTCAGACGCAGTTAATCTGCTGCCCTGGGCCCTCCTACGGGTACCCAGAGGCCAGACACAGTACCCTCCTGGGCCAGGGATGGGGCAGAGGTGGGCGGCGCGGTGGTCTCCTCCGCTTGCTGCCTCAGGAGTGCCCGCCCGACCAGGCGGCGAGAACTCCTTCCAGGGGGCCTGGGAGCAGAGAGCTGCTGCAGGCCGGGATTCTCCGCTGGTCCGGGACTCTGGCCAAACACTGTAAGTGTCCGGCACGAGAGCATCTGCGCCTCTGTGGGACCTGAAATTACCAGGTATGCTCTTTGTAGCAGAAAAGTTTGTCTTACCTGTGGTCCTCAGGCTCAGGTTTGCTCGCAGGGTGTTGCCTATGAGCTCTCCACGGCCTCAGCAGCCAGGAAGATCTGCGCCCCTTTCCGGGAGGTTCCGTGCACCAGGGTTCCAGATAGCTTTTGTTTTCTTCTGGGGTCAGTACTGTGTGCAGCGTGCAGTCTCTTCTGGTTTCCCAGGCGTGTCCGCCTCTGAAGGTTTAGCTCTCCCACGGGATTTGGGTGCAGAGAGCTGTTTATCCGGGTCGGGTCCCTTCAGGTGCGGTGTCTCAGACGCAGTGAATCTGCTGCCCTGGGCCCCCTCTCACGGGTACCCAGAGGCCGATACAGTACCCTCCTGGGCCAGGGATGTGGGCAGAGGTGGGCGGCGTTGGTGGTCTCCTCCGCTCTGCTGCCTCAGGAGTGCCCGCCCGACCAGGCGGCGAGAACTCCTCTCCAGGGGGCCTGTGGTCCTCAGGCTCAGGTTTGCTCGCGGGGTGTTGCCTATGAGCTCTCCACGGCCTCAGCCGACATTCCTCTTTTTTAAATTGTGAGAATAGTCACCTCATTGATGAAATGCACGTACCTATAGATGACAACCTGTCATGCTGCATGAATGCATCAGAATAATCAAAATAATGTCAGGGTAGATACGAAGAGCAAATAAGATCTTTCCCTCCATTTTTTTCTCAGCATGATTTTAGAGAGTGATGCTATTAGAATTTAGCTTTTTCTGTAAGTTTTAAATTATATTTATTTGGTGACATCATGGAGTTTTTGAGCTAACAGTATATGTTTTAAAAGGATTTAAGCTAGTTTTATGGAGCCTACAGAATCAGTTCTTGTTATCAGTTTTTGTTTTTTGTTTTTTTTTTTTGTAGCATGTGGATCAAGACTCTTTATACTTGAACTAAATAAGTATTCAGGCACAAAATAAAGACCTACAAGGACACTCAAAGAGATTTTTTATTTCTTGATTTTACAGAAGCAGAGTGCTTGACTAACTCGAAGATAAACAGATAACAGGGTATTTATAATACCTTTGCAAAAACCTTGAAGTAGTTTTCTACCTGTAATAATGAAAATGACAATCTTTTCAGCTTCAGGGTTTTTTCAAATAACAGTAATTTGCAAGTGTTCTTTGAAGTAGAACTAATAATTATATTTTCACATTTTAGATAGGTTGAACCAATAGCACATTACCGAGATCTTAATGGAACAGTCATGTTTTATGGTCTAGGCTTGGTAGTTTCTAAACTTATGTAGGATGGCACATTGCTTCTTAGAACTTTTGCTTAAATTCCAATCTATTTTGTATACAAAGGTTGGAGTAGAAATTCTAAGACCTATATAGTACAAGATTCTGATATTTAGTATAAAACATGAATGTGATTGGCATGCTCATAAAGAAAACAATTCTCCAGATATCCTATAATATGACTAATATATTCTTGTTGTTCATGGAAAGCATACATGAACTAGCTCTTGATTTAGCTAAATGATAAACTGGAATTTATAGCAACTATCATATAAGTTTTATTTACATAGTGCTTTTTTAAAAAATCAGTGTAGAAATATATGTATTCTCTTTATTTACTACTTTATCCAAATAAAAATATGTTTTATAAACTTCACCAATTACTACAAAACACCCATTCTGGGTGTATTCATGCCTGTCTAGAAGAACACCGATTATGGAGGAAGACAGAAGATTCAGATTATCAAGTCAAGCATTAAAATGACATTTGTATTGATAACTGTGAGAATGACCAGAAAGCACGGAACATTTCAAAGAATCCAGGCAAGTCAGTATCTTAAGACATGAGACAGGGCTTACAAAACTGTAATACTGTGGCATTTGGTACCTCTTTCCTTAAAAGTCTCTTCCATGAATTGAAGACACAACAATAAATTCAAGTCATTTTGAAAAAGTATTATGCTAACAAAAATATCCAGCCAAACCAAAACGGAACACCTCTTCTCTCTATGGGATAATATATTACTATGTGGTAGCTTTAATTAATATTAAGATACACGAAACTCTGTTCCCTTAAACCCTTCCCCCATCACTTTTTTTTTTAAATCGAACATTGTCATTTTTTTCTTGGAACCATCTAGAACTAATAGTTTTTCTTTTCTTTTCTTTTTTTTCTCCATCTTTATTAACTTTCAATTGTTATTCCCTTTCCCAGTTTCCAGGCCACCATCCCCCTAACCCCTCCCCCTCCCCTTCTTTATGGGTGTTCCCCTCCCCATCCTCCCCTCATTACTGCCCTCCCCACAACAATCACGTTCACTGGGGGTTGAGTCTTGGCAGGACCAAGGGCTTCCACTTTCACTGGTGCTCTTACTAGGCTATTCATTGCTACCTATGTGGTTGGAGCCCAGGGTCAGTCCATATTTTTTATTTTCCTTTTGGTTTCCACTAAACAATATTTCATTCTTCTGGATTATATTTTTGCATATAAGGCTCATGTAGTATTTTCCCATAAACTAATACAAATCACAGAATTACCAGGCATTTCACTGTGGTAAACTTGCCAGGGCCTTCCAAGTTTCCTGTTTTCTTTATTCTTACTACTTCATCTAGCACATGACATATTTTTAATTCTTAGTAACAAGTTTTTGAAAGATTGTACAAGAAATAAATAGGATATGGAAATGTCTAAGATTATATTTTGCTTTTGTTCTCTAATATCTATCAGGTTTCATTAATTAACATTTAGCATTTGAGACTGGTTTAGTGTGAAACTTGAAATGACGATAGAAGAGTGATTTCACTGATAATCGCCAACTCATTTGCATATTCTCCAATGTCTTTTACTACATTGCTGTGTGAATTTGTGTGTGATGGATAATAAGTGAGGGGCTTGAATAGACACCAGAGAGTTGAGAAAGTTCCCGTCTCCTTCCATTCCTCTTTTCTATCAGAATACAAAATAGTTTCATTTCATTATGAAAGCATAGATCTAAAGAAAAAAAATATAACAGTTATTTTCTATGAAAGTTCAAAATTGTAATACACTATCCAGCTAATGATGTATTAGGACTCTTTTCTTAGTAGCTAAGCTTTTCATGGCATAACAATATTCTGTGAGCCATTCCTTTCCTAACACATACATCATACACATTGTTTTCACTTAATTTGTTCATGTTGTTCACTCTTTTAGATGCTAAAGGTTTACATGAAAGATGTACTTATTTAATATACTTTTTAATGAGAATGGTAGATATATTGTATTATATTGGGTATAATAATCTTTTTTTAAAAACTTTTTATAAATTTTTACACTCCAAATTTTATTCCTCTCCTGGTTCTCCCACCTCTACAGTTCCACAACCCATACGTCCTTTCCCTACCCGTGTCTCCACAAGGATGTCCCCATCCAACCCACCCCACCAGATCTCTGTATTTCCTGGAGTCTCCAGTCTCTTGAGGATTAGGTGAATTTTTCCAGCTGAACCCAGACCCGGCAGTCCTCTGCAATATATGTGTTGGAGGCCTCATCTCAGCTAGTGCATGAGGACTGGCTTATGATCCACTCTCTGAGAGATCTCAAGGGACTAGGTTAATTGAGACTGTTGGTTCTCCTACCAGGTTGCCCTCCTGCTCAGGTTCCTTGAGCTGTTTCCTAAATCAACCAGATGGGTCAGCAGCTTCTGTTCCTTAGTTGGGTACAAAAATCTGCATCTGACTCTTTCACCTGCTTGTTGCGTCTTTTGGAGGACAGTTGTGGTAAGTCACGTTTTGTGAACGCCCCATAGCCTCAGCAATGGTGTCAGTACTTAAGGCCTTTCCTTGAAGCTGGATCCCACTTTGCGACTGTCACTGGACCTTCTTTTCCTCAGGTTCTTCTACATTTCCATCCCTACATTTCTTTCAGACAGGAAGATTAATGGGCCAGAGTTTGACTGTGGAATAGCAAACCCATCCTTCACTTGATACCCTGTCTTTCTGCTGGAGGTGGTCTTAACAAGTTCCCTCTCATCGCTGTAGAGCATTTCATCTAGAGTCCCTGACTTTGAGTCCTATGAGTCTCTTACTTACCAAATCTCTGGTACATTCTGTAGGGTCCTCCCAACCTCCTTCCTCCTGAGGTTGCCCATTTCCATCTTTTTTTCTGCTGTCATTCAGGGCTTCAGTCTTTCTCCTGCATACAATACCAGATTAGGATGCCCTCTTGCCCCAACCCCATCCCCTTTCCCTCCCCTGTCCCTTCCTCCATCCCCTTTTGTGGTTGCTTTCTTCTCCTTTCAGAGTGCAACTGAGGCATCCTTACTTGGGCCCTTCTGCTGTTGACCTTTTAGAGTTTGTGGACTCTACCTTGGATATCCTTTACTATTTATTTATGTATGTATTTATTTATTTATTCATTTATTATTTATTTATTTATTTATTTATTTATTTATTTATATGGCTACAATCTACTTATTAGTGAGAACAAAAGATTCATGTCCTTTGGGGTCTTCGTTACCTTACTCAGGATGATATTTTCCAGTTCCATCCATTTGTCGGAGAAACTCAGGATGTCCTTGCTCTTAATAGTTAAATAGTATTCTATTCTGTTAATGAACCACATTTTCTGTATTCATTCTTCTGTATTGAAACATCTTGGTTGACTTCAGCTTCTGGTTTTCATAAATAAGGCTTCTATGAACATATTGGAATGCATGCCCCTGTTGCATGGTGGGGCATCTTTTGGGAGTATTACCAAGAGGTTTTTTGCTGACTCTTTAGGTAGATCTGTTTCCAATTTTCAAATGAACCTCCAAGTTGATTTCCAGAGTGGTTATACCGGTTTCCAACCCCACTAGCAATGAAGGAGTGTTCCTCTTTCTCCATCTCCTTGCCAACATGTGTTGTCACCTTTATGTTTGGATCTTAGCCATTCTGATTGGTGTAGGGTGGAATCTCAGGGTTGATTAGGTTTGTATTTGTCTTATCACTAAGGACTTTTAACATTTCTTTAGATGCTTCTCAGCCATTTGAGATTCCTCTACTGTGAATACCCCAATTTTTTATTAGATTGTTTGTTTTTAGGGGTTACCTTCCTGAGTTCTTTATATATTTTGTATAATAGCCCTTTATTAGATTTGGGGTTAGTGAAGATATTTTTTCCAATCTATAGGTTGCTCATTTGTCTTATTGATTATATCTGTTGCCTTACAGAAGATTTCCAGTTTCATGAGGCCTCATTTATCAATTCTTGTTCTTAGAGTGTTGAGCCATAGAAATTCTGTTTAGGAAATTCCCCCTATGCCAATGAGTTTAAGGCTCATTCCCACTGTCTCTTCTATTAGATGGAGTGTATCGGTTTTATGTTAAGGTCCTTGATCCACTTGGACTTGGATTTTCTGCATGGTGACAAATATGGATCTATTATCATTTTTCTATATACAGACAGCCAGTTAGACCAACACCTTACATTGAATTTTTTTCTTTTATCCATTGTATAATTTTGGCTTGTCAAAGATCAGGTATGCATAAGTGTGTGGCTTTATTTCTGGATCTTCTACTCTCTTCCATCAGATCAACCTGTCTCTACCAATACCATGCAGATTTTATCACTATTGCTATGTAGTAGAGCTTGATGGTATTTTGTTTTAGGTTGAAATGCTCTATAAATATTTGTTAAACCCATTTGGTTCATAACTTCCGTTAGTTTCTCTGCGTCTCCGTTTAATTTCTATTTCCATGATCTGTCCATTTATGAGCGTGGGGTGGTGAAATCTTCCACACTTCTTGTGTAAGGTACAATGTGTGCTTTGAGCTTCACTAAGGTTTCTTTTTGAATGTAGTTGCTCTTGCATTGGAGCATAGATATTCAGGATTGAGAATTCATCTTGGTGGATTTTTCCTTTGATGAACATAAATTGTCCTTCCTTATTTTCTTTGATAACTTTTGGTTGAAAGTTGACTTTATTTGATAATTAGAATGACTACTCCAGCTTGTTTTTTGGGACCATTTGCTCTGAAAATTGTTTTCTAGCTTTTCATTCTGACAGAGTATTTGTCTTTGTCACTGAGGTGTGTTTCTTGTATGCAGCAAAATGCTGAGTCCAGTTTATGTATCCAATGTTTTAGTCTATGTCTTTTTATTGGGGAATTGAGTCCATTGATATTGAGAGATATTAGGGACCAATGATTGCTGTTTTCTTTTATTTTTGTTGTTAAAGCTGAATTTATGTTTGGGTAGCTGTCTTCCTTTGGGTTAGTTCGAAATTAGAATACTTTCTTACTTTTTCAAGGATGTAAATTCCCTGTTTGTATTGCAGTTTTCTGTCTATTGTCCATTGTAGGGCTGGATTTGTGGGAAGATATTGGGTAAATTTGGTTTTGTCATGGAATATCTTGGATTCTCCATCTATGTTGTTTGTGAGTTCTGCTGGAGATAGTAGCCTGGGCTGGCATTTGTGTTCTCTTAGGGTCTGTATGACATCTGCCCAGGATCTTCTGGTTCTCATAGTCTCTGGTGAGAAATCTGGTATAATTCACATAGGTCTGACTTTATATGTTACATGACTTTTTCCCTTACTGCTTTTAATATTTTTTCTCTGTTTTGTGCATTTTGTGTTTTGACTATCATGAGACAGGAGGAATTTCCTTTCTTGTCCAACCTACTTCAATTTTGAAGACTGCTTGTTTATGGGGGTGTCTTTCTTTAGGTTAGAGAAGTTTTCTTCTATAATTTGTTGAAGATATTTACTGGTCCTTTAAATTGGGAATCTTTGCTCTCTTCTATACCTATTATCATTAGGTTTGATCTTCTCATTGTGTCCTGGATATCCTGGATGTTTTGGGTTAGGATCTTTGTGTGTTCTACATTTTCTTTGACAGTTGTGTCAATGTTTTCTATGGTATCTTTTGCCCCTGAGATTCTCTCTTCTATGTGTTTTATTCTGTTTGTGATGTTTGTGTCTATGACTTTCTGGTCTCTTTCCTAGGTTTTCTATTTCCTGGACTGTCTCTCTTTGTGATTTCTTTATTGTTTCCTTTTCCATTTTTAATCCTGTATGGTTTTGTTCAATCCCTTTAGCTGTTTTGTTGTCTTTTCCTTTAATTCTTTAAGGAATTTTGTGTTTCCTCTTTAAGGGCTTCTACCTGTTACCCGTGTTGTCCTGTATTTTTTTACGGAAGTTATTTATATACTTCTTAAAGTCCTCTAACATCATCATGAGCTTTAATTTTTAATCAAACTGGTGTGTTGGGGTATCCAGGGCTTGTTGTGATTGGAAACTTGGTTCTGATGATGCCATGTGGCCTTGGTTTCTGTTGCTTAGATTCTTGTCCTTGCCTCTTGCCATCTGCTTATTTCTGATGATGGGTGGCCTTGCTGTCTCTGACAGTGAATTGACCCTCTTGTCAGCCTATGTGTCAACAGTCGTGGAGACTGACTCTCCCAGAGTGATGTGGTTACAGAGAGCTGTAGCACAAGGTCAGCTCTGGGTGCAAGCAGATACTGGAAGGATCCACTTACAGAGTTCTCCTAAGTTCCTGTGTCTAGAGAGATCCTTGTGGGTTCCTCTTTGGCTAGGAATGTGAGCAGATGTGGTGGTCTCAAGTATGCTCTCAGGATTTTCCATACTTCTGAGAATCCACCTTTCTCTCCAGGGGATCTGGTTATATAGAGTATGGCACAGGGTCAGCCCTTAGTACAGGTGGACACCAGAAGGCATTTTTCCTTTTTTTAAAATATTTAATTTCATTTTATGCTCCAGATTTATATAAATAATGAAACACCATAAAATTGTAAAGTGTTTTAAATTTGACACTAAGAGGAGATCTTATAAATAATAATTTTTCTTCAGTTTCTACATCACTTATACATATGATTATTGTTGATGTCTATACAAATTCAAGGACCCCCACATTCAACAACACATATTTTTTAAAACATTATTTTGGCGATTGGAATGAAATGCTTCTTATATGCACATATATTTGAATACTTGATCCTATTTGGGGTCTCTGATTGAGATAGTGTTACAACCTTGATGAAGCAACTACACCACTTACTTGAGAGTATATAGCATCCTCTCTTCCTGTTTACTTTTGTTATTTCATGATTGTGGTATAAGATGCAGTATCTAGTTGCCATATGTACAGTTTCTTGTCTTCAATGCCCAGTAGGATGAACTCCCATCACTCCATAATTCAAAGTCATATTTTTCTCTTCATGAAGTTGCCTTTTTCCATACTATTTTATCACAGCATCAGAACATTAATAAATATACTGAATATGGCTTAATTAACTTAATGGGATTATCTTGATTGTTTCTATAATTTCTAAATTATTATATTTTTTCTATATGCCAGTAATGAGCAAAATCATTGTCATAAAATGTATTTGTTCAATAATTCATACCAAAACTTTAAAAATTATATTGTATAGCACTTAAACTATGTTTTTTCTGTAACAAGATTTGGTTATGTAGCAGAAGCTATTCTGGTAGTTGCTATTTATTTCTAGATGGTTTTTCAACTCAAGTATACTTGCATTTACCTCCTAATATCTGAAATTACAGACCAGTGCCAGAATATAAAAAATGGTTTAAAATCTCAATGGTAACTTCTCAAATATCAAAGTACTAGAAATAATCTTACAGAGACTCCTTCAAGTCACTTAGTTGGGCAAGTTACTTTGGATATTCCTCCACTAGCACAGAACACAAAAGCAAAAGTATGCCAAATGAGATCACTTAAGATTAATGGTATTGGTAAGTCAAAGAGAATAATCAAGAACTACAAAAACATGAATATATGACCTAAAGTGATGTTTAAATAACATGTACACAATGGGATGTGGGACAGTAGGTGGGTGGAATGTGAGGGGGGAAAACCTGGAGTATAAAAAAAGATTAAATAAAATTTAAAAATAAAAGGGTGCATGCTGGTGATGAATTTGCATCTGTTATTATACCATAGGGTATATTAGCCCAGATTGTGTTAATCCCACAGATTCAAGGAGATGTATCTCTAATCTAAATAATGGCCAAATTAATTAAAACAAGCTTTTTATCCATGTAAACTGACTGTATCTCCTAAAGGCAGGCTTTAAGAGATCAGCTTTGAACACAGGAAACATAAGGGTTTTTATAGTTCAGGAGTACGGAGTTTCCAAATGGGAAATTTGGTGGCCAAATAGACGGGGTTACATAAATTGAGATATAAACAGAACAAGTTTATCATTACAGCCTCTTAAAACAAAGGCATGGTTGCAAGGTGGTCATAACAACCTGGTCATAATAACTTAGTCATTACAACCTTTTGAAACAAAGATGTAGTTGTAATTTCCTGGAACATGCAGTACAGGACCACTTATAATTGTTCCAGGTGTAGCATAGCCCTGTCATTCAGAAACAGACTTAATCATGAACAGGAATGAGGCTAGTATGCTTTTCCTGTCAGATGGTTCTGAGACCTAAGACGGAGCCAGGCTGTTTTATCAAGGTGCCACACACCATTAAGCTGGCTCTTCTTTCCTCAGTTATTAGTCAAACAGTCCTAGAGAACACTTCATAGACACCAATTTTGTTTTGTAATTTTGTTTCTGGATGATTAAAGTTTGCAGTGAAGGATAACCATCAGAAAGAATGAAATACAGTGAACTATAGAAAACAAAGAAATATGTCTGTTGAAGAAATAAAGGCTAAAGGCAGGATGGAAGGAAGTAATTATAGAGAAAATGCATGGAGTAAATATCATGGGAAGAGCTGAGAATTAGATTTGAAGAACCAGAGAATAAAATATGAGTAACCAGAAGAAAAAAATGGTCCAAAGATGAGAGATATAGAAGTCCTTGTCAATTTTCAGGACTGAACAGGAACAATTATGTCTACTATTACACAGCACCAAAAGATAAAAATGTTTGGTTATAATGTATGTAACACCCTAAAGTAGCTTCCAGAGAAGATTTATGAAATTCTCTATTCAAGGTATTATGTATAGCCATAGCAATGGATATGAGTCCTATCCTTACCTGTTTAGCATATTCTTATGAAAATGTCGCCCATGAATGTCTAAACTTACTTTGCATGGATTAAGTAGTAAAGTATATTTTGCAAGGAATGATTACAAATGTGTTATACTGCATTTACATGCATTTACATCCACATGAACTTCATATGATAGCCTCAAAAATTGTCCCCTCTCTCTAAAGGGTACTCTCATGATTTTTCAGTGCCAGTAATGTTGGAAGAAATGGGAAGAAAATTTGTGTGGTTAAGGAACATACTGTAAAATGTTGGTGATTATAACACAACTCAGTAACTATGTTAAAACTTATTGTAAAGCAATCTTTAATGGAACTGTAATTATATGAATACAAATTATACCTTTATAAAATTACTTTTAAAAATTAAAAATTAAATCCAAATTTCTGTTTTCATTTTTAAGCTATTTATTGATTTTTTTGAAGTTCACATCATGCACCCAAGGTCTACTCACCTAGTATCTACCCTCTGCCTTTGCAATCTCCCCACCCAAGATAAAACAAAATGCACACACAAAAACAAAACAAACAAACAAACAAAAACAATCAAACAAAACATAAAAGACATCTCTTTGTGGAGTCACAGTATTTCCCACAATATACCCCTCTGCTCACACATCTTCACTTGCAAATGTTCTCTTCAATGTCTCACTGGTTTGGTTCAAAGTCTCTAGCTTCTGTGACACAATCAATATTGGATCTTCATTGGGACTCTTGCCAGTGATCCAGTGGTTGTCCTGTGTAATGGAGATCCTGGAGTTTTGGAACAGTACATCTAGCCTTTTCATGATCCCAACCATTTGCAAATAATAGTGGATTTTGGGGTGTTCCAACTCAGAGCCCTGAAACTGAGACTGGGAAGCAGCTGAGCTGGTCAACCTGTAGACTTTCTCATATATGTTCTCTAACACTGCTTCTGCCAGGCCTCCCAATGCTGCTCAGAAGGAAGCAGGGTCAGCTCTACTATCCTCATGCCCTGGGGACTGGGGCTAGCTCATCCTAATGTGTGCTTCCAGAACGAGAGCCTCTGTGCTACCCAGTCAAGTCATGATGCCCACTTTTCCAAGTGCTGTAATTAGTGAGAGGTTGGGCCAGTTCTCTTGCTCTCAAAACCTTGGGACTGGCTCCTCCCTTCGCCATCAGGGCCAGTTCCACTATGTTGCCCAGGCAAGGCACAGGGCCCATTCTTTTCAAAGGTACAGATGGTGAGAGGCAGGTCAGTTCTCATAACTTTAAGGACCAACTCGTTGAAGTGCCACAGGTTTTAAGGGTTGAAAGGAGGGAAAGCATCACCATCACCTCAGTGCCCTTTGCACCTCAAGGCTGATAAATGGAGGAAGCAGTTCTCCACCCATACCCAGGGCTCAACATTCCTGAATTCTCTCCAACAGGGCCATCTCTACTGTGCTGCCCAGGCAAGGTACAGGGGATGCTCTCTAGAGTGCTGCTGCTGCTGAAAGTCATAGCTAGCTCACCCAATCTCAAAATTTTGAGGCCAAACCGCTTTAATAATTCAGGTGGTAAGGAGCAAGATGACAGAGAACATCATTCTTTATGAGTGGTAGGTCCAGTTCACCTGAGCCCCAGACACTAGGGACAGTGCTGCTCAGGTGAGGAGTAAGACCTGCTGTCCAGAATACTGCAGCAAGCAAGTAACAACCCAGTAGACAGCTCTCCCAAATGATGCAGATGGCAAAAGGTTAGGGTATCACCCCTTTGCCTACTAGTAATCACATACACCCATGCTCGTGCCCTCAGTGCTGTCTTGACTGCACCCCTATCACTAGGGCCAGGTCTACTGGACTTTCACGGTACAAAACCCATTCATCAAAGTACTGTAGCTATCGAAGTACAGGATCAGCTCTCCTGCTCCAGGACCAAAAGAACAGCTTTTCTGAATACAGGAGATAGCAAGGGGAGATGTGGAGAGGAGAACATCACTTCCACATCCTAAGTTCTACCCCCAGTGGCTGATAGTTCCAGTTTTCCAAGATAGCAACTGCCAGTGGGCATTGAGGACAGTTTTGCATAGTCCCTGTACATCAACATGGCCCTTCACGGATGCCCAGACCAAGGGCATCCTAGCCATTTCTAGTGGTAATATGAACCTTGGATATTTAACACTGACACTGACCCCTGCCATTTCATAGCCAGGAAGTTAGACATGGCCTAAGTAACAGCACAATTTGGGACTTCTCTACGGTCTCATGTGCAAGGGCTGGTCGACCAGTCACAAAATGACTATTTCCCTCCAACCTCCCATTTCCAGTTCTATATCTCTTCTTTTTTTTTCTTCCATTTTTATTAACTTGAGTATTTCTATATCTCTTCATAATGCTCTAACTTTTCTGCTTCTCTTTCTCTCTCATGGTACACCACATCATGCACAATGCATTGAATTTCTCCTGCAGAGAGACACCTCAGCTAGCACACCTCTGCTGACCTTTCTCTCAGGTCTCCATGACTTGGCAACTAGCAGGTTTCTAGGTGTTTACAGACCTTCTTTGTGCCATGACAGGTTTCTCTTTGTCTGTCTCCTTCCCATGGTATGCCACATGTCAGTAGGTGGGGTTATGTGCTTCTATAGCCTATTAAAAGAAGAACAAGTCTGTGGGTATCTTTCCTAGCCTCACTCTGAGGCATAAGGCTCAACAGGTCTCAGGACATTTCTTGTAAGAACTGCACTACCTTTACTGTATGTCAAACTCACTTCGAGAAAATAAGTCATGCTTAGAAAAAACTATTAGAAATACTAAATATGTGGCCAGGATTGAATGAGTAATTGCTGAGGAAAAAATGGCATTTTAAACAACACCAAAAATATTCTAAAGAACGACTTTCAGTTTTGTTCCTAATTCTACATGTGCTGTTGTCAATGGAAAGTAAATGATTTTATCATAAGTTAAAGGTTCACATGATAAAACATAAGTGAAGTTCCTCATGAATATTTCCTGACATCTATGGACAGGCTACTAGTGAGCACCAGAGACATCAGTGAAGTGATAAATGGAGGAAAGCTAATTAGAAATATAACTACAATACTTGGTTGTCATTGTAAGCTATAGTTATAAATTACTTTGCATTTATCTTAGTGGAATAGTGCAGAGGACGTGGGTTAGCCTCTAGTAACCCATGAATATCATATATTATATGAGGTGTTATAAGAGGTGTGTTTTAGCACCAAAGAGTCTCCTTGACTTGGGTCTCCATATCTCTGAAATTGGCCTTGAAATATCCTAACCTTTGGAAAATAATTGAGTTTTTTTTTCTTAATGCAGTAATTTTTTAAAGCCTAGCCATCTAAAAGGTGGTGTTTCTCTAAATACCTTGTTGGTTTTTGACTGTTTCTTTTTAACTGTTTATTGTCTGTTTGTTTGTTCATGTTATTTTTAATAAATTTTGTTCTTTGTGTTTTTCTTTGGAAAATTCAAACACATATATAATGGATTTGTCTTCTCTTCTCCTAACCATACATTGTCCTCAGGTTTTCTGTTTCCTTTTGACTCCTTTTCCTTCCGACAAGTTCATTTCTGAGATCACAATATGCCTTGTTTTATAACCCATTTATTTTAATCGTATCTATTCATGTGGCCACTGGATAGGACTTATTCTTTGGAGCCTGATAGGGTCATAAGTGAACAGCCAATGGCTACTGCAATCCCTGAATATATATCAGAACAGAGAGTTGAAGAATCAGCCACTCCACTGTCTATTGCTGACAAATGCAGGTGGCCCAATATTAATATACTCAATTTGAGAAACGACTACAGTGTGAGTTCATGATTGCAATGCCCATGTCTTTCCTAGAAGACGGCATTTTACCACCCTCCTTCTTACTTTCTGAATCTAACTTTCTTGTAGCTTGTCTTACAATGTCTTCTTTGTGCCTTTGAGGGATGGATATAAATCTCTCCTTTAGGGCCAAACACTCACCCATCAATTATAATCTCATGTATATGTGTGTGTGTGTGTGTGTGTGTGTAAAAAGATAAATGTTTAGAAGGCATATTAGTTACATTTCAATATAACTAATGAACATGAAGTTTATCTAGGGCCCGTGACCTTCTAACATGTTATTAAAATTTTGATTACAATATCAGTCACAGTTTTCCTTCTCTGAAGAAAGCTTCAAATTCCATCAGAGATCAGCTGGTTTTGCCCATTAACAGTCATGCCACTGGTGCACAAGTGTGAATAAGTTGGCTGGGGTATTGGTCTTAAAGCTTGTAGTGGTAAATTAAACAGAATAAAAATATACAATTTTTAATAATTGAGTGGCATTGTGTTTTCAAATTTTTCCATGAGTATTCTCGAGTTTGCAGTTTGAGGGTAAAACAACTGTTTTTTGTGAGGTCAGAGGTTTGATCTGAACAAAACAATGTCTGTACAAAAAGACATGCCATGTAGTTTCCACGTTTAAAAATACTCTGTGCACTATTTTAGATATTATTTCAAACACATCTAAAGAGATAAGTTAATAAGCCATCTCAAGGCAAAATATGCCGTAGAATATTAAATCCTGTTACTTGGTACAGGGATCATAATCAATCTTATTACCCGAAGGTCGAGTCAAGATGTTACAGTACTCGACTATCAAGAAAGATATGTCTACTCACAAACTAGTTAAAATAGTGGGCATACAGTTTATAGAAGAATGAGCTACGTTCTTATTGGGTGGGAGCTTCTCCACAGAAGAGAATTAATGCTTGATAATGTAAACCTGTTGATAAAAAACTCTTATCAGTAGGATTTCACAAAACATAGATATTTTGACAGCTATATTCTAAATAGTTAAATGTTTATAACTGTAGATTAATATTCCTCTAACTTTGGCCAAATAAGCTTCTTTCTACCCTGGGCTATACTTAATGCAGGGAATCATAACTACAGTAAGTAGTGAAGAAAAGTATTGTACAGAGGAAGTCCTTAATGCAACATCTCTTTCAACCATTCCACACACCAAGAGTGAAGGAACATCACAGAAAGAGACAAGAATATGAGGGAGGAGATGAGTGCTGTGTAATGCTACCTTTGGCATTGCCATGGCCATTACACTCATAAATCACGGTCACTATGGTTACTTGCAGAATATCTGAGCAAAATGAAGCCAAAAGGATAAACTAACATATAAGCAGACATCATCAATTTGTTTAATATGGTATGTTATGAAAGAGAGAGACAGAAAGAGATAGAGAGAAAGAAGGACAGAGACAGAGAGACGAGGAGAAAGGTAGTGAGACATATGTTGGAGGATGTCAAGAGATGAGGGCAGATAATATCATAAGTGTTGTGTATATATAGATATAGATATAGATATAGATATAGATATAGATATAGATATAGATATAGATATAGATATAGATATAGATATAGATATAGATATAGATATAGATATAGATATAGATAGATATAGATATAGATAGATATAGATATAGAATTATCAAAGATTATTTAAAATATAATAAGACTCCAAAATTGGACGAATAGTATAGAATAAAAGCAAAGAGAAAAGGTGAGAAAAAATCAAAATATTAGAAGAAAGCCATGAATATGATACCATGCTCTCAACAGAGTCAATATTTTCAATAAGTGCTAAGATGTCAAGGAAGAAGGTATTGATCATTGGTTTTTGAGATGGGGAAATCATTGATGATGTTGGAAATGCCATTTAGAGAAATGATAATTTGGACCACAATGTGCTCTGGGTTAGTAAGAAAGGTTAAGAAATAGAGCTGATGATTTTTAATAGTTATTTCCAGAAATGGTGTAGAAATGATGGTAATTCTACAATGAGAGAATTGAACACTGACTAGGAAAATTATACTATGGAGTATTCTTAGTGAAAACTCCATTACAACAGGTACAAAATTCTGACTTTGATATGGGAAATAACATTAATAATTCCCAAAAGTATAATAAAAGCAGAGATTTCATCTTGAATATCAATACAAAAAATAATCAACATACGGTCTTAAGCTTGGTCTTAAGCTACATCCCAATTTAAAGAAGAAAAAATTTTAACACAAATATGGAAATGTGGAATTTAGGAATCCATGTGTTTTGATGGTAGACACAAAAATGACTAAAGAGGAAATTAATGTGATATATTTAAAATTAAATTAAAAATTGGTTGCAAACATAAAATTATTTTACCTACAAATTAGGAGTCTCCCGGTAAAATTTTAAAAAATTATCAAGTAGTGGAGGGAGGGAAGGAGAAGGGAGGGAAAGGAGACAAGGATGGGGACAGAGGGGTACATGATCTGGTATTGGGTGGGGGAAAAGGGCTGAAACCTTGAGGGCCAGCAGAAAGAAAGGAAACAGGTGTTCTTGGGAGGAAGGAGGTTGGGAAGACCCTCTAGAATGTACCAGAGGCCTGGGAAGTGAAAGCCTCTCAGGACTTAAAGGGAGGAGGTACCTTAGAAGAAGGGCCCTACAGAGGGAAGAGCGAACTAATTGAACCCACCTTAAGCAGAAAGACAGGGCATCAAGTGAAGAATGGGGCTGCTATCCCACAGCCAAAGTTCTGACACATAACTCTCCCTATCTGAAAGGAATTCAGGAATGGAAATAGAGAAGAGACTGAGGAAAAGAAGGTCCAGTGACAGGCACAACGTGGGTTCTAGCTCAAGGGGAGGCCCTAAGACCTGATATCATTACTGAAGCTATGGGGTGTTGACAAAAAGGAACCTACCATGACTGCTCTCCAAAAGACCCAACAAAGATCTGGAAGAGTCAGAATCAGCTATGTGCACTCAATCAATGAACAAAAGCTGCTGATTCCTATGGTTGAACTAAAAGGAGGAGGGCAGCACTGTAGAATGAACAGCAGCCTCAATTAACCTGGATCCCTGAGATCTTTTACACACTGGATCACCAACCAGGCAGCATACACCAGCTGAGATGAGGCTTCCAGCAGAAGACTTCCTGGTCTGGGTTTGGACAGAGAAGATGCACCTAATCCTCAAGAGACTTGGGACCCCAGGCAATTTAGAGGTCTATTTGAGTGGGTGGGGTAGGGACATCTTGAGGAGACATGGGGTAGTGTCTGGGGCAGGGAGAGGTATGGGATGTGAAACACTCGGGGGTAGACTGGTAGGGGAATAAAATCTGGAGTGTAAAAACAAGCAAACAAACAAACAAAAATGTAAAGTAGCTAATCATTGGCTGCCAATTGTAGGTGATGAAAGGTCATTGGGAGACAGAATCATTTAGGCAAATATTTGCTGGGTAACTGAAACTTAAATTCTATCTTTAACTTCACTCCAGAACTTTTTTTCCCCTCAATGTTCAACAGTGTTCTGAAATTGCTAAACTCATAAGGTTCCTCCCCAAACTATTTTGCTTCAGCTATTACCAGTATTGTGCCTGAGTGGATTGTTATGTCTTGAAGCCTTTTTGCCATCTTGACTTAGGAATTATATATTTGTTTTTTGTAATTTGTAATATTCCTTGATAATTTCTTAAGCAAAGGTTACAATGGCTAAAGTCTTAAAAGTCTTAATTTTCCTTTTTTACTGAGGAATATTTTATTTTGAGCTCATATAGATTTTGAAGTCTGTGCTCTAATCTGGTTTTGGAACTCCACTGTATTTGCCTTTAGCATTATTGAGTTCCTTTTATGGCTACAACACACATTGTTAGAATTAACCTGAATCAAGTTATCTCTAATTATTGTCATCTAGTCATAACCTGCTGGTTTTACAAGTTCTTTATAAAGAACTTCCAGAGGGGAAACTGAGAAATGCAAATAACAAAAATATCCAATAAATGAGAGAGAAAAGAAGAACTTAGTCCTTACGTATTTGATCACTCATGTTTTGCATCTCAAATTTCTTTCTGCTAGTGTCAGTGTTAACACTTCCTTCACAACACATTTCTCTTTTTTTCCTTTTATTAAACATCAATTCTTTTCCCACACAGTCTATCCTGATTGTAGTTTCTCCTCATTCTACTACTCCCAGTTTCTCCTCCTTTCATGATCCACACTCTTTCTTACTGTCATTAACAAGTCATCTATGAAGAAACAATATCACAAAAAAACCAAATGGAACACAATATGCTAAACAAACAACAAAAACAAGACCTATCACTTTGAAATTAGGCAAGGCAAATCCATAAAAGTAAAAGAAACCCAAGATGAGGCAAAAGAATGAGAGACCCACTTGTTCACATAACCCGGTGTCTCATTTAAACTCTAAACCAAAAGCTGCAACACATGTGAAGAGGAGTGGGCGAAAACCTACACATTATCAGCAATTGCTGCTTCAGTCTCTGTAATTTCAGATGACTTTCAGGCAGGTGACTCAGAGGATCTGATCTCTTGTCTCACTCTATCCTTTTAGGTTTTTAATATTCTTTTTACATCCTTGTCTAGATGATTCTTAGTTTTGAGTGGTAGAATTTGATGGAGATTTTTCTATTTATAACTGAGTGTTCCAAAGTTCCTCTCCATGTGTAATGACTAGCTGTGAGACTGTATATGATCCCATCTAATGCAGGAGGATGGGTCTCCTATGATCACTGAATAAGGCATGACTACAGTTGAATAACACAGTCATTTCATTGTTTTTTGGTTTTGCTCTTGTACTTGTTTGTTCTGTTTTTTGTTTGTTTTATTGTTGCTTTGTCTTGTTTTTGATCAGTGGTATTTGGTTTTCCTCTTGGTTTCTGTGCTATTCAGTCTCTGGTTTATGATTACTCCAGCAGTGTCAAGTATTGTTCTCGTCTTGCGAAATATGCCTTAGGTCAATTCCAACATTGTTTGGATTCCCTCACAAGGATTGTGCCAGCATTTCCCAGTATATTTTGCAGACAGGACACATTGTAGATCAAAAGTGCTTTGTGGCCGGATTAGCGTTTCTGTTTTTTCTTTTTTTTTTTTTTGTAGCCTGCAGAGTACCTTCCAATACCAAAAACCATAGCAGTTAGGGGTAAACTTTCTATGTAGGCCTAATCTTGACTTGCCTATGATAAATGAGTTGTGTAGGTATTGTCTTCAGCAATGGGGCAGTGCTGTAAATTTGTGGAGAGCAAACTGCTCTCTTAGTAAAAGGCTGGTTTGTTGGGGGATTTCTATGGGACCCGCTTGGCAAACAACTCAATTGAATGTAACTTAGAACTGCTGTTTGTTTGATGAGAAAAGATGGTCAGTTTGGACCCCAAATCCCTCATTGTTAGAGGACCTCAATTGAATTGCCCTTATATATTTTAGGTAGTTTAACTGCACTAGGATTCGATACCACCTCTCAAAGGCCTCAGGGAAAAATAAAAACAAACAAATGAACAAAACTAGCTGTTTCTCCCTACATTCCCTCACTCAACCTCATCTCCCCTTTACCTCCCCATCAGATCCTTCCATTCCTACCCCTGCCCCATCCCCAGTCCACCATATTTTCCACTCTCAGGGAGATCTATGCACAACCCACTTTTTTTTTGTTTGTTTGTTTTGCTTTGCTTTTCAAATGTTAGCAGTTTTCTCTGTTGTCCTGTAATGGAAAATATACTTTTTACGTGATTGCCATTCTTGCACTTAAATTCAGGGTTCTCCATTCTTTTTTTTTTTTCTTTTTTTCGGAGCTGGGGACCGAACCAGGGCCTTGCGCTCGCTAGGCAAGCGCTCTACCGATGAGCTAAATCCCCAACCACAGGTCTCTACATTCTTAGGTTATATACTAAGCATGTCTTTGCTGTAACACCTTTGCACCTACTGATTCTTGACGCTGAAATAGTATTCTATCATTTATGTATAGTTTGTTTCTCCATCAGAATATATTATGTATTAAACAAATTATTCCCTGAATATTATTAAAAAATTACCCCTCATACTCTTGATTAGCAAGTCTGCCTCCCTCTTAGGCTTAAAATCATCTTTTGATAAAGGCAAACTAGGGTAATTCCTATTTATGATTAAAATTCTTATTTCTTAAGGATTTGTTTATACTATACCTGAAGCCTTAGCTACAAATTATGATGTTCTGTCATATTTGTTTCAAAAGTTATTATGACCATCTTGAAACTCTGCTTTTGTTTCAAAATGTTGATATGATGACCTTGCTATGAGTACCTTGCAATCTTGTCTTTGGGATGTCAAAATGACTAACTTGTTATGCTTATGTTCTGCTCCTGTAACCCATCTATGTTGCCCTCCAAATTCTTTATTTGGAAAAGCCCTGCCCCTGGGCTATTAAATTGTTCTTTTCCTCATAGTCAATGTTAATATCTTGAACCATTAAGAGAAGACAGCTTATATATACAAATAAAAAATTTTGCTTGATGATTTGGGTCAGTGGTCTTTCTCCTCACATCTTCGTGATTAACATCCTACCTTTTACAGTCATTTTATGGCTAACATTCTCAAGGTAGTATAATATAGGACTTAGAGCTTATTACTGCCTGGCTATTTTTCTGCCAGAATGACATGTTCAAGATCTTGCCTCTTCAGTTTTACATTTGAAATCACTCATGAATATTCACCACTTGTAGCATATGTACATTGATGGATCAGGATTGTATTATTTTCAAATTGTAGAAGAGCCATAGGGAAACAACAATGTTAAACATAAATTATGGAGAGAGACAATCATAAGCCTATGCTGGAAGTTTATTTAAAGAGAAAGTTGCAGAAATATGATTTTAAAAGAATGACCAGAATGCATGAATTTAAAATATTCCAAAACTCTTTTTCAAAAATAGTTACAACTTATTAATACAGATTTGAAGGAAATTGAAAAAAGTCTTGACTTCCAAAAGCCATGGATGTGGAAAGGGCTCATTGCGCTCTACTCCTACCTGATGAACTATATGGTAATGCTATACTCTTGGAGGTCACAGCCTCAGGTCCTATAGAAATGAGAGACTGCAGTGCTCCAAAGGATAGAACCAAACCAAAGGTTGTACATATACTAAACTCCTTGGGTCACAAAACAACACAAAAGACAAGAATGTAGGAAGGAATCTTCAGGGAAAACAAGCTTTTCCAGATTTAGGAAGGAGGGAAGAAGAGTTATGATGATTAAAATATACTATATAAATATATTAAATATTCAGAGAACAAGTGAATTAATAAATTAAATGAAGAACACAAAGGAGAAGAGGACTGGTTGAGCAAAAGAATGTGATTCTATCGGGAGGGAAGGAGACAAAATAACTGAGGAAAGAAGTTATAAATATACATTATGCACCAATGTTACAGTAAATCTAATTAACACAAGAAAGTAAAATTTAAGGTAAAAGTAAAAAATGCAAAAGAAAAGGGAGAAAAGTTGAAAGAAGTTTGAAACAGTTGCATTGAGAAAAAATAATCACTGACAGGTGAGAATAGTGCAGGCTTGACATAATATTAATCTCGATTTCTAACATTCTGTATTCAGCAAAAAACTAATGAGAAAAACAGTGACACAGGTATGAAATTGGTTCATCGTCCATTAAATAAGATAATTATTAGAAAGGAGAGACTAGAAGGGATGAGAGGAGAAAAGAACAAGAGAAAGAGAGGGAGAGGGAGAGGGAGGGAGACAGAGGGGAGAGGGAGAGGGAGAGGGAGAGGAGAGAGAGAGAGAGAGAGAGAGAGAGAGAGAGAGAGAGAGAGAGAGAGAGAGACTGGCTAAATAAGAAATGGAGTTTGTCTTTTATTTGATGCTATATTTGTGACTTTTGGAACAAAATAATAGCAAATTGTTATAATATAACTCAACACAGAAAAGTTGGGTATGGTTTATCTAAATATCTCCTCTCTCTCTCTCTCTCTCTCTCTCTCTCTCTCTCTCTCTCTCTCTCTCTCTCAAAAATAGAATAGTGTGGGGTTTTCAGAATTATCTTTTCGGTCATCATGAATCATAAAAGAAAAGACAGACACTCCTGAATTCCTGTAGAGGAGAGCGTGCTCCAGGAGATACAATATGAATTAATAACGTGTTGCCGAGCAGCAAGCTGTGTCCATCAGCGTATAGAATGCAGGAGAAAACATGCTTTCTTGAACACTGCTGAAAAAAATTGGGCAAACCTAGGGTTAGAAAACATAAGTTGGAGGATAATTGAAGTTTTGACTCTACTAGTTCTTCTAGGACAGGAAAATAAAAAAAAAATGAAGCTATTGCATTATGGAAAGAGCTAGGCAATTGTCACTGAGAATAGCGATCGAAGCACACCCTATGATGAGAGTGCTGTGTGCAGGTGTTGCCTAGCAGCCTGGAGAACTCAAAGGCTCCAGCTTCAAAGAAGAATAAAGTGACAGCTCGATCTCCTCCCTGCTCTGAGTTAAGTTAGGATACATTTAAACATTGCACCTAGAATGTATGTTTTCTAAATGAAAGCATATGTTAATGTTATGGAGATTAGCAAAAACCTCATTTATGAATTTTTCATAAGTCTACGTTGAAGCAGAAGCCTTACATGTTTTCTCTTCTATAAGATGTGTTTCTTCAAGATTTCTTTTTAGAGGATAGGTTTCCTCTTATATTCTGTGAATGCAATTTTACTTTCTCAGTCCTGATGTCTGCATATAACATCATAAGTCTTTGGATGGACTGATGGCTCAGTGCCTTGGCAGATGATCTGATTTCTGTCCCCAGTGTCTGTGACAATCTGCAACTCTAGCTCCAGGGTTCTGATATGTACAGGCCTCCATTTACAGGTAATCATGATGCAGTCATAAATAGAAATTTAAAAGTTTAAGTAAACAAATGCAAGTCCATCCATTGAACCCAGACAAAGTTGTTGGCCTACCTGTAAACAGCATTCTCGTTTTGATACACTCTACCTGAATTAAGTTTTGCTAACATCAAGCTGGTTTCACTTTGGCCTCAGAGTAGTTCTGGCTGATTATGACTGGGGCAGATCATTGTATATGTTACACATTAGTGTATTTTAAAAAGTTCAATCCTGTTGTTTGTGGTGGCCACAAAATTAGAATATAGAATATAGCAACTCATGTGCTAGACTCTCTGGTTATTTTTGTGCTTGTTTTTGTTCGTTTGTTTTCTTTTGTTTTTGCATTCTAAATGGTATGTCCTATGTTTATGATAAGACTTCCAATCAGTCCTGAAATATTCCCTGCACATGTAGCACTAAAAACAGATGGAGAGTTGATCTAAATTCATTTTCTTCTTACTGGCATAATGTTTTTAAACACTGGACTTTTATTTTCTTTATTTGTAATTTTACATGAACGGGTACTTTGATGGAACTGATGTCTGTGTTTCCCCTGAATACCTGTTGCCCATGGAGAACAAAATAAGTTGTCACATCTCCTGGAAACTGCTGTGAGCCAACATTTGGATGGCATGAATTCAATCTGGCTTCTAAGCAAGAGGAATAAGTGAACCTACTGATGATCCATCTACCCAGTCCCAACACTGCTGACAGTAATAAGTACTATTCACACACATGTATGAACATACACACAAATACACACACATATATGAAAAGAGAGAAAAAGGATTAGAAGAAAACAATATTGTTGAATTAAACACATCCTCAGATTTACTATTTATCAGAATATCTTAGAAGTTGGAAATTTGTGAATAAAGACATTTTGTAATGTGGATTTTGTTTTGTAACTAGATTATACACAATCTATTTATTGCTTCATTTAGCAAACTTTTTTGATTTGTGTTTTGTTAAACTTGTGGAATCTGTTTATGGAACTCATTCTGCAGAATCCATTCTCCAGTATGACTCTGTTTATGCAAATGAAACCCACTCTGCTACATCCCCAGGGCCTACCTTGAAATATAGTCAACTTTAGATGACGCTCATGATTCTGGAATATGGTTCATTATGTTCCAGAGGGAAAGTCACAAACTTTGAAAATATCCTGGTTTATGATTATTATTTTGCTTGTTCATTATGTATTTTTACAACAAAGAACAAATTTATGCAATTCTGAATATATCTCCATGTATTTTCTCCACCTACCTCTGTATAAATATATATTCATATATCACTCGGTATAGATTCCTATAGAATAAACCTTTATAAGTTAAATTCTCTAGGTAAGGGTATATGTTTCACAACCCACAAAAATATATTTATATTTTCCATGAAATAATTAGGAACCTAATGCATTATTTTAATTCCAGGATTTCAGAATAATGTCACTGACTGCATTCCATAAGTCAATCTCATATATTTCTTTTTTTTTTTTTTTTTTTTTTTTTAGCTGGGACCGAACCCAGGGCCTTGTGCTCCTAGGCGAAGCGCTCTTCCGCTGAGCTAAATCCCCAACCCCTCATATATTTATTTTTAAAAGAGGTATTTTTCTTTAGAAAACTTCCTATATAACAACATTACATTTTGCCTGCTTGTTTTTATGTTTCAGTTCAGTAAGCTTGTTTGATTCTTGTTTTGCAAGAACACTTTTGAAATTTGTCTATTATGTTTGTGCGTTAAGTGGCACAATTTGTAAGTAACTCTAGGAAGCAAACCCGGCTTTTTTTGCATTAATGATTTATTTCTTCCTTCTATTAGTTGGTCAGGACTGTGACACGAACCCACAGTATAATTTTAAGTTGTCTCTTGCTCCATGTTCTGACTGTTTTCCTGGAGTCTGAATCATGTATAGAGGCTGGATTTTTCAATTGGTTTATGGTGATTTCTTCGCCCAACTTGCTGCTTGGATTTTATGAACAGTTTCTGAGACTTGGGGCTTCATTTAACTCTTAAACTATTTAAGCAACATTTTTGTCATTGCTGGTTCTAGAGAGTTAGGATGTCTGCTCATCATTCAATTACCCTGAAAGATATGAAGAGCATGATTGTATAAGGCAACTTATTAGGTTCTGATAACATTATTAATGATTAGAGGTTCTTTTTCCTTTCAAGCACTTTTAGACAGTTTAGACTGAAAACAATAACTCAAAGAAGCATGCAACATACCTGAGCGAACTAATAGAGTATCACAATAACAAATTATAGCCAAAAAAATATGTAGCATAAGGAAATATGCCTGATGCCTCAAAGATAATGGAGAAGGTTGAAAATAACAAGTAAACATTTTAATTCATATTATTTAAATTCCATTTTACAAAGTTAATGATTAATTGTCTATGTACATTATGGTGTTGCCAATTAACTCATAGAAATATGTATAGATAGCTATATGTGAATATGTGTGTGCTCCTTCAGAATATTCTTCTTTCTTTTTTATTTCACCCTTTAAGACAGTCTCCCACTGTGAATCTCACAATAGAATCTGTATTGCAATAATCTTACTTCCTATGAATCTCAAGTGTTGGAGTTACAGTGGTATGCCACAAGTAAAGGCTTCAAAGTCTTTTTGTTGAGGATGTAATTATAACCTAATAGTACACCTAATACAATGGTTTTGACATATAAAACTACAATTGACATGATACCGATAAATTTATTCAGGATTGATCACTTTCCCTGGTATAGTAATTGAATATGAGTCAGACGCTATTTGAAGGAGAAAGGATATTTTTTTCCTTGGCTGACAGTTCAAAGATCAGAGTTGGGCGATGTGGTGAATAAGCATCAGATTATACAGTGGTAGTTTGTAGTCACATTTGTTACAGCCTTGTGAATCAGGAGGCAGAAAATGTGGCGGCCGTGGTCAGGCCAAGTAATGAACCTTTGTGCCTACCCATCCATAAAGTCCTTTCTCAAACTAGTTCCTACATATGAATGTACCAAGAACCATACAATTTAGCAACACCATCATGAGACTTACTGCTTAAAGGCATGAGCCTATGAGCAATATAAAAACCATTTGAGACATCCTGAGCCATTCAGCTTCAATTCCTGAAACTTAAAAATTAAAAGTACAAATTAATGATTATTAAAGAGTAGAATGTACTAACCTAAAGTAATTTTCATAACATCAGCAAATTTGGAATGAACCTTGTATTTTGACAATTGAAGAGCTCATTTAAATATGAATTCCTCAATAAAACTAATTGCACCAATTATGTTTTTACTGTAAACTGCAAATATTTTATCAAAATAAATAAAACTAATTTGTCCTGTTGAAAGCAAATAAAAGAAATGAAAACAAACAATATCACATAGCAGTTGATGTAAAGTTGCCTGTTATGAGAAAATGAATTTAATATTTGTTATCCTTAAACCATTTCATGGTATATTGTGAGAGAGCAAGATAATGAGAGACAGAGACATAGACAGAGAGGCAGAGAGACAGAGAGTGACCGATGCAGAGACAGAGAGACAGCGAGAGTCTCACTAGGTAGTCCTGGGTCACCTAGACCTTGCTGTGTACACCTGTCTGGCCTTGGCCTAACTGAGTTTCTCTTATCTCTGGCCTGGAGTGTTTGATTAAAGGAATGTGGCAACATGCACAGGGATAAATTTTACTTTGACTTCAAAATTATTAACTAAATTAGGAAGATAATTAAATTATTATATTTAATACATAATTATATACATATATTATATATTTTATATATTATATATTAAAACATGCAATATTTCTATATTAAAATTAACTTTAGAAAACTTGTTATATTTCTACTTTATTTTTTCAAATGATATGTTGAAAGTATTTTGCATTTATAATTCATGTTTAATTTATCTTTATGTCAGTCATATTTATTGCATCTTTTATTCTTTACTATAATTATAAGTTAACTAAATATCAAAAAGATTCACACATGGATTTTGTCTCTGAGGTAAAATGGCCAGAACCTTTTTAACTCATTCATTCTCACAGGAAATAAAGGTAGTTCTTAGATTCTCATTTCTTTACTAATAACCTAACTGACAGGTTACATACATAGGGTATTTAATTACCCAGGTATCGCCTTTTGCAGAAAGAATATGCTTTTAAACATTACCCCAGTGACCTGTAAAATTTTTTGAGCTCTTTGACAACATGAAAGCATTATTTATACCTAGGTGTACCAGGCAGGACAGTAACTCTCAGCTAAACACCAGGTACTGTAAGTGACAAAAGAGAAGAGTTTGGGCATCCTACTGGAATAAAAAAGTCAGACATTCTTCGACAAAACTGCTAATCCTTCCTTTTCCAGTACTCCCTTTCTTCCAATTGTGATAAGAAACTTCAGAGAAAGGAACGCCCAACTGTCAGCAGGCTTCCAAGATTAGTGTTGAGTTTTAACCTTGAGAGTGGATTTGATCAAATTTTTGTTTAAATCAGTGACTTTGAGGAAAGGAATGGGCCTCAAACTAGGCATAGGATCAAGTCATCATTTAGTCAAGGCCTGATTTGCATAGAATTATCAACTCCCTTAGTAATATGGATATTTGTATATCTGCTTACTTGTGTAAACATAGTTGTTCGTGTGTGTGTGTGTGTGTGTGTATGCGCGCGCGCGCACGAGCGCATGCGTGCACATGTGGTTTTTGCTGGCACTAGAACCTTTCCAGAGATCAGAGCAGATGTCAATAGCAGCCATCTTTCTCTATCACTTTCTATTGAATAGGGCCTCTAAATGGAAGTGGAAATTTCAGACTGTATACACTGGTTGGCTCATAAATCACAGGATACTATTGTGTATGTGTGGTTCCAGTGATGGGACTCTATGAATGTGCCACCAATTTTTAATGATAGTGGTGGAGAACTAGATCAAAATTTAATGTTTGCACAGCATTTTTTCAATATGCTCCTGAATGGCTTTCTTTATTATTTAATTAATTGAATGTGAAAATGCAAATTCATGTGCAATTAAGTTTGGGACATATTGAAGACAGTGCAATTACACTTGGCAAGTTATCTATTATGAAATATAGAAAGATCCTAAAAATATTTTAATTAAATTACAATCATATTACATTATTCTTCTGTTTTATGCCTGTACTTAATAATATCCTGAATCTCCTTCACGAATACCCACTCACAAGTTGAGAGCTACTTTTTATTTGATTATATGTGCTACATGAATATGTATGTATATGTATGTATGTGTGTGTATGTATGTGTGCATGTGTGTCTTAGCTTTTCTCTTGCTGTGATAAAACATCATAACCAACACAACTAGGGTCAGAAAGGATCTATTTCAACTCCTAGTTCCAGATAACAATACATCTCTGAGGGAAGTCAGGTCAGGAAATGGAACAGCAGAGGAATATGGAAGCAAAAGCTAATACAGAGGTGTAGAAAGGTGCTGCTTACTGGCTTGCATATCAAGGCTTCCTCAGTCTGCTGCCTTATAGAACTCAGGACCATCATCCCAGATATAGCACCACTCATAATGGACGGGGCACTCCCCCATCAATCACTAATTAGGAAATTGCTTTGCAGAAGCACCTTTTTTGACCTTCTAGAGGTATTTTCTCTCAATTGAGGTTCTCTAGCTTGTGTCAAGCTGACATAAAAGTACCCAGCAATATGTGTGGAAACAGAAACATTCAAATACACATACATATACATATGCACATGCATATAAAACTTGCCGATTCTGTTTTGGTTGTTTGTATGTGTATAGATTCAAGGCTGGTCACTCTGCAGTGGACAAACATAAGTGGGCTCATTCATAGGACAGACCAATTCTCTTTCTCCCAGCAGTCAATTACTAGCATAATTCTTTACTAAATTCTAAATTGCATCCTTATACCTAGAGATAAGATTAACTACCATCCATAATGAAATAAATTTCTCTTTATAGCAAATGAAGACCACTACAGAAAACTAAACTACAGCTAGACAAAATACAAGATAAATGGATGTGGGTGAGTCAGCCACAGTGATACATCTGCATCACACTCCATTTAATGCTCATGGAACATCACAGAAAAGGGGACAGAAAGATTTTAAGACACAGAATACCAGGAAGCTTGGAATAAAGCAATTTTTACAAGAAAATATCCATATCAATATGACATTTTAATGTGGAACAGGTAAATTCCTATAGTTAATAAAAGGAAAATATTTAGAAACAAATATTAAATAAACAAAAGGACACAAAAATATGGAAATTTTTTCTGTTATCAAAAGACTTTCCCCATTTGTTAAGACTACACAACTGAAACTCTTTTATTGTCTGCCTTTTCCACCAGGCAGAGCAAATGAACTCAAAAGAATTGATCACTATGAGTTAAAGAGGTAATGGATATAGTTCAGAGTAGTAGATGAACTATGATATAAAGATGATTTCCTAGATCAGCAGAAGTAATATATATAAAAGAAAGTTAATGAATACAAATATCTATGCTCCATTAGAAGCTGTGAGTAAAAAATTGGTGACTTCTAGTTAAGTATCAAATACATGCTCTGGAATCAAACTTAAAGAAATATATTTTCTTATTTTGTAGTTGTGAGAACTGTACTTAAGGTGAAAGGAAAAAATGCTAGATGATAAACTCGAAACATAATTGCATATTTTTATGATAAATGGTTTCATACAGAAAAGAATGTTAAGCAGTAAATACATATATGTATAACAAATTTATACTTATAAATAGTTATATAGGTAAGGAATATTTTGGCATACATATAAATGCACATGCACATGAGTAATCTCATATAATTAATGTAATTATTTGCACATAACATAAAAATTATTTATATGTATACACCTATAATGTACATATAAATCTATTTTCTAAATTATATAATAAATGATAATGTAACACAGAAATGTAATGCCATACGGTAATGCATGCACACATACATGAAATATACACAAAATAAATTGCATATTTATTAAATAAAAACACAAATATATAGACTTTTGTTATTAAAACTTATAATTCAATATTGAGTGAGTTAGGTTTGATACTGACAGAAAGATGTGAGTTCTGTTTTCTGTTATGTCTTTAATTCTTAATAAAAATTGCTCTAAGTAATATTAAAATACAATTGTACATGTAATTCTAGCCTATTCTATTTATCTATCCAAAATAAAAGTATGGGAAGAAGTAATAATAAATAAAATATACGAGTTGAAGTATTTGCAAAATATTCAGGATCATCTATTTACTCTCTTGTAGATAAATCTAAAATATAAAGTCATGGTCCTATAGGAAATCCCTGTAAATTAAGAAGCTGGATGAATAGCAAACTCACCATGTAGAATCTCACTGGGATTTATGAAAAATTAACACTCATTGAAACTATTCAGAGTTGTGTCAGAAGGGAAGTAAATACAAGACATAAGATCTTTACCAATCCTACATCTGATAGAGGGCTAATATCTAATATATACAAAGGACTCAAAAAGTTAGACTGCAGAGAACCAAATAATGCTATTACAATTGGCGTAGAGAGCTAAACAAAGATTTCTCAACTAAGGAATATCGAATGGCCAAGAAACACCTAAAGGAATATTCAACATCCTTAGTCATCAGGGAAATACAAATTACAACAACCCTAAGAGTCCACCTTACACC
This sequence comes from Rattus rattus, assembly GCF_011064425.1. Taxonomy (NCBI): domain Eukaryota; kingdom Metazoa; phylum Chordata; class Mammalia; order Rodentia; family Muridae; genus Rattus; species Rattus rattus. The sequence continues at coordinate 159,974,746 of NC_046156.1, forward strand.
ACTCAGAATGGTTCAAATCACAAACTCAGGTGACAGCAGATTCTGGTGAGGATGGGGAGAAAGTGGAACACTCCTCCATTGTTGGTGGGATTGAAAGCTGGTACAACCACTGAGGAAATCAGTTTGGTGGTTCCTCAGAAAATTAGACATAGGGCTACCTGAGGACCCAGCTATACAACTCCTTGGTATATACCTGGACGATACTCCAACATATAACAAGGATCCATGCTCTATCTTCATAGCAGCCTTATATACAATAGCCAGAAGCTGGAAAGAACCTTGATGTCCTTCAACAGAGTAATGAACACACAAAATGTGGTACATTTGCACAATGGAGTATGACTCAGCTATTAAAAACAATGACTTCGTGATACTTTTAGTCAAATGAATGGAACTAGAAAATAGCGTCCTGAGTAATGCAACCCAGACAAAGGAACAAATAGGATATGCAATCACTGATAAGTGGATACTAGCCAAAAAGCTTGGAACACCCAAGGTACAATTCACAGACCATGTGAAGCTTGAGAAGAAGGAAGACCAAAATGTGGAAGCTTCAGTCCTTCTTAGAAGAGGGAATAAAATACTCATGGGGGGGGGGAAATACAGGGACAAAGAGTGGGGCAGAGACTGAAAAGAAAGGCCATCTAAAGACTGCCCTACGTGGGGATCTATCCAATATGCAGCCACTAAACCCAATCATTATTACTGATGCCAAGCACTACTTACTGACAGGAGCTTGATATGGATGTCTCCTCAGATGGTCAGCCAGAGCCATTCTGTTACAGATTAAGATGCTTACAGCTAACCATCAGACTGAACATGGGGATGCCAATGGATGAATTAGAAAAAGTACTGATGGAGCTGAAGTGTTTAGCACTCCCATAGTAAGAACAACAATATCAACCAACCAGAAGCCCCCCACCCAACATCTCTCAAGGACTAAACTACCAATGAAAGCATACACATGGATAAACCCATGGCTCCAACTGCATATGTAGCAGAGGATGGCATTGTCTGGCATCAATAGGAGGATAAGCCCTTGGTCCTGTGAAGGCTTGTTTACCCAGTGTATGGGAATGCCAGGGTGTTGAGGTGGGAGTGGGCATGTGGGATGGAGAGCTTCTTTATAGAAGCAGGTATAGGGGAATGGGAGATGGGTAAGGGATAACATTTGAAATATAAATATATAAAATATCCAAGAAAAATAAAATAAAAATTCTAGATGCATAAAACTATATGGGAATCACCAGCATTTTCATCTATTCCGTATCTTAATTTTTTAATTTCTCTATGAAGTGCTCTTATTCACCCACTCTCTAAGTGCTTATATTTAGACTTTTATGAACTTAAACATCTTTTACACGGAAATATTTTTTCCTGGTTGAAAAATGAATGAATTTGCATACATAGATTAGCTTTCTACCTTTCATTTTGTCTCAGGAATTTGAAAATGAAGAATGTCAAGTGGAAGAAGTATGTTTACGTATCATGTTTTTTTGAATTTAAAATATAGTTTTATTATAGATTTGTCTTAGAAAAATAAGTGCATAGCTGGCCATAGCTTCTGTTTCAGTTAAACAAATCACATATTCAAGGCTGTACTTTTAAGGTCATCTCAGAATAGAATAAATGGCTTTTGGTGTCTACAAATACAATTAATAGACATCTAATGAAGATGCATTCTAAGTCTATATTTAATCTTAGCTATCAGGCCAAGAACTGGTATAGGAGGTTCCTAGTTTGATTTATCTCACAGATGATCGACCTTAAGATACTGAACAGACCACTAAATTGCTTATTAATGTATTTTGCCATTTAGACATGCAATCATATATTCAATTTCCAATGTTTGCTAATCTTGTATTAAACTTCTAAATTTAGTCAATGTTGTTCAAAGAAGCAGAACTGATAACCTGAATAAAACTCAGAAGAAAGTATCTTATTCGACACAAGTGGCTCCCAGGATTCGAGAAGCTGAATCTGCAGGTTAACTGTCACCCTGGATACACAAGGGAGCTAGACTACATCTGAAGTCAGAAAGCATCTATCTAAGGAATCAGTGGTAGCATGGGCAGGGCACTGTTTTCACTGCATATAAACTTATGACTGTGATCAATTCATAACCTTCGCTGGAACTTAATGTACTTTAATGAAATAACATAGATTTATATGGACTTATGCATATACGATGGCTCATGCAGACTACCTATTCTGTTATACTCCACCTTACTCTCTTGAGAAAAGGTTTCTCAACGAACCCAAAGCTTAACTGGGTACCAACTAACAGCAATAGTCCCTGCCTCAAGCTTTTCCAGTACTGGTGTTCAAGTTTCAGTGATATAAATAAGATTTACATGCTTAAACAGCTATTATTTTTATCCATTAAGCTATCTCTTATCCTCAACTTTGTACTTTAAGATCTTATAAATCGATCCCAAAAATCATCTAGAATAAGATGTGTCCTGATATCTATATACTCTGGTCCAACTAACTTAAAACATGAAATTATCTATCATAAGTCATTTCTTGTCCACTCGGGTCATATGTGCCTCTGCTTTAACCATTCCTAATATTTGAATAAGTACAAACCAGTGTACTTCCACATAACCCTAACCTATTTAGAACTAAGCATGTCCAAATTCTATGATCTTTTACCAATTCACCATGTATTATATGATGAAATTGTAATATAGAAGAAATTGAAAATATTAAATATATATCAAAATAAGAAATAAATACTAAGAATATATAAAGTTTATTTATATAAGATTTATTTATATAAGATTCTAAGATTCTAAGAAATAACAGCCAAACATACCAAATTGAAGTACAGTAAAATAAAAACCATTATATTAGTGTTGGACAAGCAATAAAATAGACAGAAAATAACCACAATAGAGACACAAGAATCAGAGACACATTTGACCCATTAAGGCTCCATTCGGTTTTAGTATCTATGAATTCAAATGAGCTTTGTACGGTTGATTTAGAGGTCCTTGTTCCTTTTGTGCCCTCTTTTTTCTCTGAGTATAAGACTCTTTTTTATTTTTTATTGGTTATTTTTAATCTACATTTCAAATGTTATTGCCTTTCCTGGTTTCCTGTCCATAAGCCCCCATCCCACCCCACTCCCCTTCTTCCATAATGGTGTTCCCCCTCCCCAACTATTCCTTTTTGCCTCCCCCCCTGACATTCCCCCACAGGGGGCTCAGACTTGGCAGGACCAAGAGCTTCTGCTCCCATTGATGCCCAACATGGCCATTCTCTGCTACATATGCAGCTGGAGCCATGGGTCTGTCCATGTGTAGTATAAGACTCTCTGTTCCCTCTTCAGTGGTGTTCCCAGAGCTGTGAAGGGAGAAATGTGATGGGAACATCCCAATTAGAGCTATGTGTTCCAAGGTCTCTACATCTTTCTTCATAATGTCTGGCTGTGGATCTCGGCATTTGTTCCTATCTTCTGCAAGCAGAGGCCTTTCTGATGATGATGAATAAAGCAATAATTTATAATTGTTAAAAGTACTGGTTCCTCTTAAAAAGTACCCAGGCTCAAATCCAAGGACCCACATGGTAGATCAAAACTCTCTAACTAGTTTTAGGTGACCCTCTTTTGGCTTCTGTATGTTTCAGGAAAATACATGACATCCAGATATCAATACAGGGAAAATCTCATCTGTGTAAATAAAATAAAACATTTTAAAGAAGGGCTGCAGTTTTCTAGAGTTAGCTGCTGTGTTGGGATGAGATTTTTGATGACGAAGCTATTTTGAGCTATCTGTGCTCCATTTAAGTAAACTGCACTCCGATTAGTAAACCAAATTAAAAAGTCGTTGGCTCACTAGTGTAACTCTTACTTTGTTCTCCCATGGGTTATGAATAGTAATGTGTATGTTTTGCATTTCCTAGGAATTGTCTATCATACAAACCTTTGCCCTCCATAAGCACCTCATAAGTCGAACAAAGTAATGCCAAACAAGTTTCTTTCATTTTACTGGGCAAAAAAAAAGGATGCTGTTTTTCTGTTGATAAGAAATAATAAAGATAGTAACGACACATTTCTTTCTTGCATTCAGTCTTCAGAGTAATTGTAAAATTAAACATTAAACACATAAACATATATAACTACATAATTAAAGTATTCTTAATAAAAATAAGATGAAGTGCCTAATTAAATGGAGAGTTAGGGGAACTGCTCAGAGCAAATAACACTTAAGAAGAAATAAGCATTGAATGGGAATGAGGTAGTGAGTTAAGAGGGAAATCATTACTGGAAAGCATTACACAAGCAGATCTTCAGTAAAAAGCTTATCACATTCTGGAAGTTGATTTTATGTTAATAATAGTAAAATAGGAATATATATATATATATATATATATATATATATATAAATATATATATAAAATAAGGTAGGAGAAACTAGCAAAAATGGTATACATGATTTTGGCCTGGAGAATACTCTGACTTTAAAATATACTCTATGAAAGAAAAGCCACTGAACCTATGTAGAAGAAACTATTTTGCCTGTTTCAAATCAATGTAATTTACCAAGGAACAAATGTCAAAAATGCTTGTTTCACCAAAGGTAATGCATGCTGGTTATGATTGCTAATTTGATGTTCCTATGTAGCTAAGCTAAAACACTTAGTGAAGCAAATTAATGTGTAACTGAGAACATTGTTTTTAATTTGAAGTGTGATTAACCTCTGCAATAAGTTAACTCTAATATCAGAGGACAAAATAATTCAGTCATACGCAATCCCAGGAGTATAATTTTGCTTTATTTTTTCATGATCACAATTTCCAAACTCAAAGGAGAAGGGTAGGTAGCTTTAATGTTTTCTAAGTATGGATGAGAATGGTTCAACATCTTGCATTCTTCCCTGTCTTTCCTTTCTTCACATGATCTCTGTTATTGTACTACTTTACGAGATTCATAGAAGAGGTAGAGTGGAAGGAGAGGTTAGAACTCCAGCAGTTGGGCTGTCTGCCTGCTTTCATTTATTGGGACTTTGTCCATCAGGTAACCCATTACCAGATGAGAACTTTGAAGTCCACAGCACATGACCAAGATAACAGCAGTGGAAAAAACTTCCAGAACATTAAAAGGGACACCTTCCTTCCAGAGGGGGCTCCAGAGCTGGGGCAACATTTGACACTGGGAAGTCTTGGTTCCATACTGTTTTATCATCTGTAAACCAGACTGGGTCCTTCTTTACCCTGAATTGGACAAGGCTTCTGTGCACTTTACAGGCCAAGTCTCTTTAAATGATAGCACCAGTCTGATAAGTTGATAAAGGAGGATTATTTACTCCCTCCTGAAGAAAAAAAGACTGTCAATGTAAGAGATTGCCCCAGAAATTGCTAGAGTAAAAAGTCTTCCAAAGGGAGATTCTTTTGGACAAGAACTGGGAGTATGCTCCCTCAGGTCAAAAGGAAAGTAATCAGAGTTTAGTCTGCTCACTTCAGGACCTCTTTCCCTGTTTATCTACATACTTAAGAAATTAGTATTTGTTCCTCAGCTGGATAATTTTGTATTAAAATTAGTTATCATGAGCTGGTTTCCTTTCTTCAGTGTTTACTCTACAATACAATTACAATATATGGCCAGTTATAAGAAGTCAGCTGACAATATGTCCATCTTCTCTGGACCCAGAAGATAACTCAGGCATGAAAACTTTTCCTGTGTACTCACAAGAACTTGTGGTAGATCTCCAGCACTCCAGTAGGAAACCAGGGCATGGGTGGCATCAACATGTTTTTCTGTTGCAGCTGAGATTGAGACAAGATTCACCCCGGAAGTCAACCCATATGGTCCAATCAGGAAGCTTGAGATGCAGCATAAAATTTGGTCTCTAAAATTAATATAGAGAGTGCTAGAGGAAGAAACTCAGTGTCAGCCTCTTGACTCCATAGTCTCTTCTGCGCATACAGGTATACACGTACTAACACACACATCTGTGCACACAATTGTACAATTCACAATTTCGACTGGTAAAAATACTTAACCAAGTAAAGTTAACAGAGATGAATACCTGTCTCAAATCGGAAGCTTAGGTCAGATTTTCCTGATGTGCTTGTTATTTTGGAATAAATATCATTGTGCCAGAAAAGTTGTGGAAAATTTGACTTAACTGCATAACATTTTAGAGACTTTTTTCACCTGAAAATATTGGCTTAGATCGCCTCTCAATGTGGCAGTTGGCCATAAACTTAAAAAAAATTAAACAAAACACTGATTCTAGTCAGCATACTCTGCCAAGAGCGTCTTTACATTTTTTTTCATGGAAAATGATCAAGAATCTGTGTGAGAGGGCATATTAATTATTTGGGACTACATCAACCAGAGATAATTTAGTCCTTCACGACATGACTACTAGTGTTCTAGGGGAAGAAAAGCCTGGGGCACAGACATCAGTTGTGTGTTGTGCAGTGGATTTGTGAAGTGGAAACAGATCAGAGTGGTCACTGTAGAAGCTTGTCATCTGAAGCCTATTATCAGGGTAGATTTATGGTTAAATTTATAGGAGAGAATGTCAGCTCACAAGTGTACAAAAGCGCTACTGTGTGTCTTATGAAATAAAAACTTTGAGCAGAGACCATATCACTTGACTCACAGAACCATCCCTGGTTTTGAGTAAAAATATTGAAGATGTGATAAATATTAAATAATTCAACAATCAGCTAAAATAGCTTTCATTATCTGGAAAACTATGTCTAGCAAACAATAAATTAGCAATCCACATACACATAAGATATTTATTATGAAGATTTATTGTCACATACATATAAGTAATAGTACTCATTGTTTTCCATGTATCTGTTTTATTTTTCTTTTATTCATGATGAATGTAATAAGCTGGATATTGTCCTACAGAACAAAATATTCTGAGGAAAAAGTGTTACAGTCTTATGACTATATATACTGAAAATAGAATAAACAGTTAAAACACAAATTAAACATACAAATGTAAAAGCATGTTGCATTAAAGAGAATGAACACTGAGAAAACAAACCTTAACATGACCTGGAATTGTGAGTTTGGGAACAATGAGCAAAAGAAGAAGCTTTCTACCTCTATCCCACATTACAAAATCATGTGTATTAAGGCTACACTTAACAAATTTTTTTCTGTAAAGCAGATCAGGAGAAGGAGCATATAAAAGTATTCTGGTGACCTGCAATGAGGTTATTTGATACTTACATTATTTTTTATTAAAAGACTTTTTAAAATATGGTAGGCATGGGGCCTCTCTTAATTCTATGTGTAGAAGAATAGATCATAATAGAATTATATTTGACATCCAGAGAGATAAATGCATAGATCGTGAGAAGAACAGCAAAGCATGTTTTCAAAAGGAACACCGTTGACTGATGTTGAAAGATCAGGCAAGGCAGTAATTCAAAGACCACTGGATTTAGCAGCCATGAAATTACAATTGACCTTGGCTGGAACAACATGCCCCAAAGAGATGGCAGAAGAAGCTAAATTGTATGTTCTAAATTATGAATGTTTTGTACTGGCATTCATAACTCATCACATGCTTTGGCAAATTACACTATTTAAAGCTCAATGCATTTAGTCAACAAAGCAGAGAAAGCAGTTACACTATGACAGCAAAATTAAGTCTCATTGTTTTCTTTAAGTTCTTCATAAATATTACAGTTATATGTATACAATATTATATTTTGGCACACAAATTAAGCTAAATAAATCACCACCAGCCTGGACAAAGATCAGCCACATTGATGTTGAAGATTCTAGATTAAGTTGACACTGTCCTCAAATAGGGATGGAATGTTCTGGAGGAAACATTACATATACTCCCGTTCATATAAACTTGAAAATTACATTCTTGCATGTGCTTTATTACTCCAGTGTTTCAAAATTTCTTTTTCTATGGATTTGTAACATTTGTAATATTAATGAAAGATACACCTTTAATATAAAGTACTGTGTACATAAACAGGCATTGAATAATTTCCCTTTCTCCCCAGCTGATAGTTGTAATCTGGAGGTACTTTAGAAATATCTGAATTTGAGCATGTACTTAGAGAATGCAGGCAACAAAGAAGCATGGTGTTAAGGACCACTGTGTCTCCAGAATCTTTGTTTCTGTTTCTAGTCCCCTATGCCAGCAACAGCCTCCATTTTATACTCACCTACAGCCCAAGTACACGAGCTCAGGTTGAACCTACCATGGGCACAGAATTTAAAAAGTTTCAGCTCAAATCATCTTTCTACCAGATCTTCTCTTTTAAGTTGTCCCTTTCTGCATATTTGTCATAGATACACAAACTCCTCTCAGCCAACATTTCTTCCTATACATAGGGAAAAGTGCTTAAAATCAATTACAGAATACATATAGAATTAATGTATTCTTTTGTATTCTTAATGTATTCTGTATTTTTTGGATCTAATTGATTATAATTACACAGACCAATTTCCCTGATAACTTCTTAAAGCACATTTGTCAGCCAGATTTTCTCAACAGGTATAAAATTTTTGGAATATGTAAAATGTGCATATAAAACTATGACATAAAGTTGACATAAATTACAGTCAATATGCTGTATAAACATGTACGAGCATGATTTTTTGAAAATATGGACACCCGCACATAAGTAAATGGATGACAAAACGCAGAGTATACATAACTACTTTGACACTTTGTAAGTAGTTACACTGTAGCATTATATTTTTATCTAAACCTGTTTAATCTATGAGAAAAAATATTCAGATTGTCAGATATTTTGTTTAGCTTCTTAGGAAAAAAGTTATATTGAAATAAGTTTATACATTTAATTCATATCACACATGGATTGAATATAGCTTACCCAAATTAACAGTTCAAATACTTTCCTGATTTCAATATTTGTTGTTAATAATAATTTAAAAAGTATGAAGGTCTACCTTTATTTCATATAATGGCAACTGAATGAGATATATATTTCCATGTATTCTTTGATGTTTTCATACACGTATGTATTCATAATAACTATGCTTTACTAACCCCCATCTCCTCTTCTTAGGACCCTCCCAACCTTGTTTCTCCAAATATTTTCCTACATTTATTATTATAGTTTTAATTAATAACAGTTAATGCTGCACATGTGAGCATGGACTGGAGTCATCCTCTTTCATGATGAATTTTTTTTTTTTTTTTTTTTTTTTTTTTTTTGGAGCTGGGGACCCGAACCCAGGGTCTTGCGCTTGCTAGCAAGCGCTCTACCACTGAGCTAAATCCCCAGCCCCTCATGATGAACTTCTAAGGAAAAATAATTCTTTCTATAGCCACAGGCATCAATAAATTATATTTATCATCAAGTTGCTATCACTGAATCCATATTCCTTTTTGGTCAAACATCATGAAAATTAATATACTCATAATATCAAGAATATATTAAGTTTTAAATATTTATATCTTGTCTATTTAGAGTTATATCTTTTCTCAATCCTCCAATATTTATATCATGTGATGCCAATCATAATTTACTTTACTGCATACATATATTTTTTCATCTTTCTTCTACATTGGATAATTGCCTTTAATATTTTAGTAATATTTTTTGTTACTATAAAATGATCTTTTAAAAAAAAGAGAAAAAAATGGGGTTGGGGATTTAGCTCAGTGGTAGAGCACTTGCCTAGCAAGCGCAGGGCCCTGGGTTCGGTCCCCAGCTCCAGAAAAAAAAAAAAAAAAGCAGGAGAGAGAAAAAAAATGATCTTATATTTTCTACACTGTGGATTGAAACATGAGCACGGGTATATCTTGGAAAACATTCATTTGTCTGAAATATTTTCCTATCCTATTAAATTCTCAATGAAGACAAGCTATACTGTCTGCCCTTGCATTCAGAAGCAGTTAAGAATACAGGCATATAGCACCATACCTAGCAAAACAGAAAATACTTAGTTATTTTAAGTTAAAAATTATTATTCTCTTCAAAGACTGCTATAGCTTTTTATAATTTCTTCAGCATTAAAACAAAAAAGAAAAAGCTTCACCTCATTTAGTTTCAAGATATCTAGAGCAACTGGAAGTCCTAACAGTTTGCTTCTGGTATTAGTTGTTTTTCCTGTGACTCATAGAGTTATTTATGCTAATATGTCAGGCCATTTCAGGTGCATGAAAAATCCATTCGTGATATATTTTGAAATAATTAGTAAGACATAAGATAATATTGTTTTTAATGTGATTTCATATATATATATATATATATATATATATATATCTCCTAAGAAATCAATGTCATGGTTTTGTAGTTTTAAATGTTGAAATAATTCAAGATACTTTTTGACTATGTGCAGAAAAACTATATGTCTGACAAAATGAAAATCAGAAAGTTGGATCTAGAGGTGTGCTTAGCAGTGTTTCTATGTCCCACCACGTCTTGTCTCCACATTCCCCCTCCAATGTCAGGTGACTCTCAGGGCACAGGTTAGGTACTCTGCCACCTCCATTGAAAGGGGCAAATTCACAACAGGAAAACTGCTCTCAAGTCTGGCTTCAATCTCAAATATATTTTGCATTTAGTCTGTGGGGCTTGGCTTAAAAATTTTTGGCAGTTGTATTTGTCCTTTGAAGCCAAGAAGTAGGTTTAAAATACCTATACTGTCCAGCTTTCTGGACTGCCATCCATATGAAGGTTTTTCTCATTTAGTTGAAGCACTGTTCCTGACAGAATTCTTACCTACTCATATTGAATTATGAGAAATAATTCTGACACATAGCTATTTTAAGTGATGCTGTTAGATAAACTAGCAAGGATATGGACATGGAAGAGCTCTGTTCATTGACTACCATGGTTCATTGGTGCTCTTCCAAAATTCATGGATTGAAAATTTAACAGGTAGAGGCATAACAAGCATTAAATCAGTCATGGAAAATTGACCTTCATAAACTAATTAGTATAATTATTCTGGTGGTAGAGCCTTTCTCATGAATGTTATCTTGTTATACATAACCTTTTCCTTTTGCTTGTCTGTACAGATTCCTTACTAAATTACGGCTGGAGAGGATCAAGCAAGATGGCTTTTGCCAAAAGGTGGTGACTGCATAGTGTATATCTCTCTTGCTGAATCTGTGAACAACATCCTCTCTTTCTTTCCAAATTTTATTTCGTTTTTCTAAATATGAAAATGTTATAGTAGTGTACTGAATTTCTTTTTTAAAATTTTATTTAATATCTTTTTTTTACACTTTAGATTTTATCCCCCTTCTGGTCCATCCTCTGACTATTCCACATCTCATACCTCCTCCCCCGCAAAGATATGCACGCATACACATTCATGCATAAAAGAGACATACAGACATGCACATACACATACATGATCACATACAGACACAAAATAAAACATACAATGAGACACATATACACATACACACAAACTCATAGAAATATTTTGTTAAGACAGTGATCTGTGAATAGTGAATTATTTCAAGGAAAATAGTAAATTAGTATTTTGAGAGACATATATTACATTTTTAATAATCTCATCAAATCTTATCAATTGTTAACTTTTTCATTATAAAGTGAAAAAGTACTTCTATTATCTGTAGCAATCACTGTACAATTTTTTTCCTTTGTTGACAGAATTCTCAGAGGACTACCAAAAATAAAAAAGAGGTAGATCTGATTTTCTCTATCTCCTGCTCTTTGGCTGATCATTTAACTTGATAAGAATTCATGGCAAAAGTAATGTTTTTTCTATGAAGATTACTTGTATACTTGCCAAGTATCATTTCATTAGTTTTATAAATCAGAAAAAATAACATGCTATGTGATACACAGGTAGTGTAGGTGATCTATATTGCATAATATTTCACTGAGAAAATTGTTCTTCTAGTCTAAAATTTTTCGTTGTAAAATACCAAACATAATCTTATAAAACACTAAATAATCTATAAAGAATTGTTTTAAGTTGTTTAAATATTAATAGTTTCTAAGAATCCTTGAAATTCTATTAACCATATGGATAGTAGAATAAATCATTTCTTATATTTCACTCAATGAAATAGTTTCTCAATGACTTGTGGAACCTAAATATATTTCATTTGATTGATTGACATTTTTTCAAAATTAGGTCATCTTAAAACTTTTGGAAAATCCTGGACTTTCAAGTGTTTCTTAATTTCCATATAGCTCTAAACTCTCTTTTATGATAAGCTTAGTAAGAGAGCAAAGTATATGTGAATGCACTAATTTTCATTATAAAAGTTAGGAAATCTTCATAGTAAAATGACATTAGACTTTTTGATATTTTTTCCATAAAAAGATATTCATTGATGTTGTTATAACTAATTGCATGCAGTGATTAATTCAGGGTAAGCTGTTTACTCGTTTTTACTTGTTGCACCTAATGTTTTTGACTCAAGGCTGAGTTCTGTGCTGTTTTTATTGCTGAGCAGAGAAAGAAATATATGTTATTTTAAATGGCTTTGGTTTATCATGATTTTGTTTGGTTTGTGTGTGCCTCTTTTAGATCACTGTGCTATTGAAATGAGTTATAGAAATAGTCCACATACAAAATTAAGTAATATTTCACATAAAATGATGTGTGATCTCTTAGACCTCTTTTCTCATCAGCACTTAGTAAATGAAGTGCGTATAAATATAAATAAGGTTATGTTTGAGTGATGTTAAGCTCCATGGAAATTATTTTTTTATAAACCATAGAAAGATAGCTTTTTTACTTTTTCCATTTTATATCTTTAAAAAAGAGTATTCATACAATATCTTTGATAATTCCATGTAATGTATTTTGTTACATTAATGTCCTTTCTCCAATTCCTATATCCACCCACCCACATTGTCTGACTCTGTATCTCTACCTTCCCCCTTTCTCTCTTTACTCCTGTCTCTCCTTTTCTTTTCTTCTGTCTCTCCCTTTGCCTTACCATCTCTCTTGTGAACCAAAGAGTGAGTTAGATTTGTATTGTTGAGTGAAAGACCTACTCTACAATTTTTTTTAACTTTTTTTTTTTTTTAATTAACGTGAGTATTTCTTATATACATTTCGAGTGTTATTCCCTTTCCCGGTTTCTGGGCAAACATCACCCTCCCCCTCCTCTTCCCTATGGGTGTTCCTCCCAACCCTCCCCCCCCATTGCCGCCCCCCCCAACAGTCTAGTTCACTGGGGGTTCAGTCTTAGCAGGACCCAGGGCTTCCCCTTCCACTGGTGCTCTTACTAGGATGTTCATTGCTACCTAGTGAGGTCAAGTCAGGGTCAGTCCATGTATAGTCTTTAGGGGTGGTCCGTCCCTGGAAGCTCTGGTGGCTTGGCATTGTTGTTGTATATGGGCTCTCGAGCCCTTCAAGCTTTCCAGTTCTTTCTCTGATTCCTTCAACGGGGGGTCCTATTCTCAGTTCAGTGGTTTTGCTGCTGGCATTCGCCTCTGTATTTGCTGTATTCTGGCTGTGTCTCTCAGGAGCAATCTCATCCTGCTCCTGTCCAGTCTGCACTTCTTTGCTTCATCCATCTTGTCTAGTTGGGTGGCTGTATATGTATGGGCCACATGTGGGGCAGGCTCTGAATGGGTGTTCCTTCAGTCTCTGTTTTAATCTTTGCCTCTCTTTTCCCTGCCAAGGGTATTCTTGTTCCCCTTTTAAAGAAGGAGTGAAGCATTCATATTTTGATCATCCGTCTTGAGTTTCATTTGTTCTAGGCATCTAGGGTAATTCAAGCATTTGGGCTAATAGCCACTTATCAATGAGTGCATACCATGTATGTCTTTCTGTGATTGGGTTAGCTCACTCAGGATGATATTTTCCAGTTCCAACCATTTGCCTGCGAATTTCATAAAGTCGTTGTTTTTGATAGATGAGTAATATTCCACTGTGTAGATGTACCACATTTTCTGTATCCATTCCCCTGTTGAAGGGCATATGGGTTCTTTCCAGCTTCTTGCTATTATAAATAAGGCTGCAATAAACATAGTGGAGCACGTGTCTTTTTTATATGTTGGGGCATCTTTTGGGTATATGCCCAAGAGAGGTATAGCTGGATCCTCAGGCAGTTCAATGTCCAATTTTCTGAGGAACCTACAGACTGATTTCCAGAATGGTTGTACTAGTCTGCAATCCCACCAACAATGGAGGAGTGTTCCTCTTTCTCCGCATCCTCGCCAGCATCTGCTGTCACCTGAGTTTTTGATCTTAGCCATTCTCATTGGTATGAGGTGAAATCTCAGGGTTGTTTTGATTTGCATTTCCCTTATGACTAAAGATGTTGAACATTTCTTTAGGTGTTTCTCAGCCATTCCGCATTCCTCAGCTGTGAATTCTTTGTTTAACTCTGAACCCCATTTTTTTTTTTATTAACTTGAATATTTCTTATATACATTTCGAGTGTTATTCCCTTTCCCGGTTTCTGGGCAAACATCCCCTTCCCCCCTCCCCTTCCTTATGGGTGTTCCCCTCCCCACCCTCCCCCCATTGCCGCCCTCCCCCCGACAGTCTAGTTCACTGGTGAACCCCATTTTTTAATAGGGTTATTTGTCTCCCTGCGGTCTAACTTCTTGAGTTCTTTGTATATTTTGGATATAAGGCCTCTATCTGTTGTAGGATTGGTAAAGATCTTTTCCCAATCTGTTGGTTGCCGTTTTTTCCTAACCACAGTGTCCTTTGCCTTACAGAAGCTTTGCAGTTTTATGAGATCCCATTTGTCGATTCTTGATCTTAGAGCATAAGCCATTGGTGTTTTGTTCAGGAAATTTTTTCCAGTGCCCATGTGTTCCAGATTCTTCCCTGTTTTTCTTCTATTAGTTTGAGTGTGTCTGGTTTGATGTGGAGGTCCTTGATCCACTTGGACTTAAGCTTTGTACAGGGTGATAAGCATGGATCGATCTGCATTCTTCTACATGTTGACCTCCAGTTGAATCAGCACCATTTGCTGAAAATGCTATCTTTTTTCCATTGGATGGATTTGGCTCCTTTGTCAAAAATCAAGTGACCATAGGTGTGTGGGTTCATTTCTGGGTCTTCAATTCTATTCCATTGGTCTATCTGTCTGTCTCTGTATCAATACCATGCAGTTTTTATCACTATTGCTCTGTAAGACTGCTTGAGTTCAGGGATAGTGATTCCCCCTGAAGTCCTTTTATTGTTGAGGATAGTTTTAGCTATCCTGGGTTTTTTGTTATTCCAGATGAATTTGCAAATTGTTCTGTCTAACTCTTTGAAGAATTGGATTTTTTAACTTTTAAGAAGCCATGTCATTAAAGGAAATCAAATGTCCTCCTCAATAGTTATCAAATCTATTAAACCTCAGCTCAAAGCAAGACTATTTGTTCTTCCTTTCACCATTTTTAGAATTTCTCTGGTTTGAGTATACTCAAGTCTTGTGCATGCTGACACAATCACTGTAATTACATGTGTCTATCTAACTGTTGAGTCCATAAAACATAGTTTTCATGAAGTTACCTACTACCTCTGAATTACAACCTCTGAATTACAATGGTTCCATACCTTCTTCTACAAAGATTCCTGAATCATGTGGAGATGACATAGGTTCTCTCCATTATATGCCCCTCATAGCCCTGAAACCTTTTTATGCTTCATGTCTCTTTCCCCCATCTTCTTTGTATCACTATACTGTACTTTCCATTGCTTGAAATATTTCTTTCCACATGATCATTTACAAGCTTCCTAAATTTTATCATTATATGAAAGAAAGCACATATCTAAACCATGAAAGCTAATATTTCAATAAAAGTAAAATGTGTTGTTTATATTTCTATATCTAGGTTACCTCATTTATAATGATTTTTTTCACTTCCATTCATTTCCTTTTAAATTTAATATTTTCAGATTTTCATTATCAATTCATTAATTAAGGGCATCTATGCTATTTTAATTTCCTGGAAATTGTGAATAGAACAGCAATGGAAGATCCAGTGTTTGTGTAGTAAAATGTGGAGTTTTTGAGTATATGTGCAAAAGTCATAATAGATGAATTATATGATGGATTTATCAAGCTTTTAGAGGAATCTACATAAAGATTTTTATGGTGGTAATACAAATTTACTCTCCTCAGTAACCAAAAAGTATTCATTCTCTGTGTAGCCTTACCACAATTTTGCTGTTTATTTTGTTAGTTATACATTTTTTAACCAATTTATTTGTTCAAAGTTGGTTTGTGACTTGAATAGTGCCAAGGGGAATGGGTATATGGGTATATTCATACAGCTGTAATATACGTAAATTGCAAATTTAGTATACTATCTCTACTATTTTTTTCAAATTAGCTATTTTTTTAAAATGATGTTACATTGGGTACCATTTTTGGTGACAAAGAAGGATGACCAAAATGCGAATGCTTCACTCCTTCTTTAAAAGGGGAACAAGAATACCCTTGGTAGGGAATAGGGAGGCAAAATATAGAACAGAGACAGAGGGACACCCATTCAGAGCCTGCCCCATATGTGGTGCATACATATACAGCCACCAAACTAGAAGCAAAGAAGTGCAGGTCGACAGGAACCAGATGTAGATCTCTCCTAAGAGGCACACCCAGAATACAGCAACTACATAGGCAAATGCCAGCAGCAAACCACTGAACTGAGAACGGGACCCCCATTGAAGGAATCAGAGAAAGGACTGGAAGAGCTTGAAGGAGCTTGAGACCCCATATGAACAACAATGCCAACCAACCAGAGCTTCCAGGACTAAGCCACTACCCAAGGACATGGACTCCTACCTCATAGGTAGCAATGAATAGCCTAGTAAGAGCATCAGTGGAAGGGGAAGCCCTTGGTCCTGCCAAGACTGAACCCCCAGTATACCTGATTGTTGGGGGTAGGGTGGTAGTAGGGGGAGGTGGGAAGGGGGAGCCTATATAGAAGGGGTGGCGGAGGGGTTAGGAGGATGTTGGCCCGTAAACTGGGAAGGGGAATAACAACCGAAATGTAAATAAGAAATACTCAAGTTAATAAAGATTTTTTAAAAAGGTGAGAAAAAGGACATTAGAAGAAGTTTGCATAAGATGCTATCAGCATTCAGACCTATATTAAGCTATGACAATCAATTTTAAAGAAACTCATATTCAAGGAGGTAAAGGTCATAACAGCATTTTTATAAGCTACTACATCAAGAATGTAGTAAAAAAAGGGACTACATCAAAATGAGTACTATAATGTTTACACAAAATGTTTCTCTAAGCCACTTTCTTCTTTCCTATTCTCAATTACATTGAAAAGATGTGTTTTTGTTACCTAATTACCTTCCACTCTTCTTGTCTATGTTAGGTGGTCTAAGTTTTTCTTAATAATTTTAGCTTTCAAGTTTTTAAAACTAGTTATTACAGACTTCTGCTTTTATGTCAGGGGCTATACCTCTCTTATCTGATTTTTTTTAAATTGGATATTTTTCTTTCACATTTCAAATGCTATCCCCTTTCCCAGTTTTCCATCCATATACCCCCTATCCTATCCCTCCTCCTCTTTCTTTTAGGGGGGTGTTCTGCAACCAAACCACCAGCCCCTTTCCACCTTCCTGCCCTGAACTCCCCTATACTGGGGAGGTCCAGTGCTGGCAGGACCAAGGCTTCTCCTCCCATTGGCCCCCAACAAGGCCAAGGGTCTGTCCATGTATACTCTTTGGATGGTGGTTTAGTCCCTGGGAACACTGGTTGGTTGGTATTCTTGTTTATATGGGGTTGCAAACTCCTTCAGCTCTTTCAATCCTTTCACTAACTCCTCAGCTGGGGACCTCAATCTCAATTCAATGAGCGGCTGCAAGCATTCGCTTCTGTATTCCTCAGGCTCTGGTAGAGCCTCTCAGGACACAGCTACATCAGGCTTTTCTCAGCATGAACTTCTTGGCATCAACAATATAGTCTGGGTTTGGTGGCTGTATGCATATGGGGTGGATACCCAGATGGGGCAGGCTCTGAATGGCCATTCCTTCAGTCTCTGCTCGAAAATTTGTCTCCATATCTCCTCCTATGAATGTTTTTGTTCCCCCATTTAAGATGGAGAGAAGCATCCACACTTCGGACATCCTTATTCTTGAGCTTCATGTGGTCTGTGGAATGTATCTTGGGTAATTTGAGCATTTGGGCTAATATCCGCTTATCAGTAAGTCCATACTATGTATTTTTCTGTGATAGGGTTCCTTCATTCAGGATTATATTTTCTAGTTACATCCATTTGTCTATGAATTTCATTAAGCCATTGCTTTTGATAGTTGAGTAGTACTCCATTGTGTAGATGAATCACGTTTTCTGTATCCATTCCTCTGTTGAAGAATATCTGGGTTGTTTCCAGCTTCTGGCTATTATAAAACAGGTGGCTATGAACACAGTGGAGCATGTGTCCTTGTTATATGTTGGAACATCTTTTGAGTATATTCCCAGGAGTAGTATGACTGGGTCCTCAGGTAACACTATGTCCAATTTTCTAAGGAACTGCCAAAATGATTTCCTGAGTGGTCATACCAGCTTGCAATCCCACTAACAATGGAGGAGTGTTCCTCTTTCTCTGCATCCTTGCTAGCATCTGTTATCACCTGAATTTTTTATCTTAGCCATTTGACTGGTGTGAAGTGGAATTTCATGGTTGCTTTGATTTGCATTTCCCTGATAACTAAGGATGTTGCATATTTCTTTAGGTACTTCTGAGCCATTCAATATTCCTCAGCTGAAAATTCTTCATTTAGCTCTGTACTCCACTTTTAATAGGGTTATTCTGTCTCTGGAGTCTACTTCTTGAGTTCTTATTATATATTGGATATTAGCCCTCTATCTGATTGGTAATGATCCTTTCCCAATCTGTTGGTTGCCATTTTGTCCTAATGACAGTGTCCTTTGCCTTACAGAAACTTTCCAATTTTATGAAGTCCCATTTGTCAATTCTTGATCTTAGAGCAAAAGCCATTGGTGTTTTGTTCAAGAAATGAAAAATATACTCTTGGACTATTTGGCAACAGATTTCTGAGGAAAAATTCAGACTATATCTTTGAGAACAGGAAAGATTTATAAAGTAAAATTTTTGGTATATTTGCATTTGTTGGGTTAAAGATATAAACTCCACAAATCTACACATTCATTTGACAGTTTAGGATAGAGGTCACAAAACTCAACTGGGCTCTGAATGGAGATACGACTAAATATTAAACCAGAAGCATATGTTTGAGGCTATTTTTGAGTGGCATAGTCAAACAACGCACCATAAATTTCTAGAACTTCAAATTATTTTACCAGAGCCAATCTTAATTAACTCTGTCATTATAGATCATCTTTTTTTCCAGAGCACTCTATTCAATATAAACCAAATAAAAAAATAATGTATTTCTACTTTGAGAAACTATGTTTCAGGAAGAAGGGAGGCAAAAGATTGCAGCACAATTCACTTTGACTTTCAATGAAATCATAATGGCTAAGGAAGAACTTTTTTGACTGTTACCAGAAAGGACAGAGTAATGTGATGGCAGTAAGATATTTACGATACTGTTGAAAATAGCCATTCCTAGAAGCAACATAAAATGTCCATTTTAAATAAGAATATATTAGTGGTTTCTCAAAAGGAAATTGCAATAAGTCAGTTTCCTAGTTAAAAATGAATTCTGAAGAATGATTTGAATTTAGTTCAGATAACTTCACCTCATGGCTGTATTTTGTTAAAAAAAAAAGTGGCAGTGAAATGAACAAGCATATCTGCATGAAAGTGAAGGCGATCAAATCAAAGTAATACATTATGTTCTGTTACAGAAATTAGAATAGCAATGATAAAGAGTGTACTTTAAAAACAAAGGTCTCCTTGCCAAGTTAGGTAAATGAGACAACTGATTTTATATGCCCATTTGATGATACATAGTATTCTCATATCTTTGAATAAAGACATAGTTAATGAGTGCCATACTCAAAATTATCAGAAGATAAGATTTGACACACCATTGATAGCAAATTTATACATGGAGATGCTGTCACCAAATCTGATAGAAACCAATCTTGCTTTAAAATTGAATGTGTTATAAATAAGGTTATTTAAGAGTGACAAGAGTCTCTGACATAATAAACTTCTAAGAAAAGGAAGTATACAATGTTTCTTAATTATGCCCTGTCAGATGGCAATAGTGACAAGAAAGGAAAAAAAAACAATTCTGGCAGATGTAAATGTTTTTTAATTAGCAAACAAGTCATGTAAACAGTAGATGAGCTTTGAATCACAGAGAGAAGATAAGGCAGTTTTTATGAACAATGACTATCAGAGAGAAATAGAAAGAAGAGACTAACAGAAAAACCTAGGATGATATTCTCCCTTTGCTGGTAAATAAAAAGAAAGGAGGAAGTAATATTATAATCTTCCAATTATAGGCAACACAAAGAACTATTTGATGTTCCAGATAAGTTATGATGTTCTCTTGTCTTCCCAGAAACACAGAAGTACAATGTGATTAAATCTTCTGTCCAGTCAGTTTACAACCCATGCAAATAAGCAATTGACAAGGGATACAAAGAAAGAAAAATGTAAACAACTATCATCTCAGCTTTTGAATGTTCCTATTGCCCATGCTGTTTTTTTTTTTCTTCTATTACCTTTCCTAGGTGTTAGTTAACATTCCAAGAAGTCATTGTATAGTTATAATGTAATGGATAAGACTTCTGGAATCTTGTGTATGATGCTTATGAATTAAAATTAATATTGATTTATTACTTCATTTCATAGAAGATACAAATCTATTTAGGTCAGGACTTATATGGATCAATAGATTTTTCAGAATAAATTATAAGTATCCTTTCTTGTGTGTTGCACATCAAGTTAGCAATTATCAAGGGCTTCTCAGGACAAACGAGAAAGTCCAAAATGCATCAATGTTCAAAAATATCAACAAAATGTGGGCACATGTGATGCTGGTAGGGGGAAGAAAGGCTCATTATAGTTTCCTCAAGTAGTAATTTCTTCCATTTGTTACTTCAGAAACCATGGAGCAACATCATAGACAGAGAGTTTCAGGTTTTAGGACATTTCCTGACCCATGTTAGAGATGTTTATCAATTGTCAGAATCCATTATAACAATGTTTTTCCTTCTTCCCTTGTGTGTACACTATTCAAACCTCCACTCGGTAAAGTCAAACCACAGTTGTACAGCTCCACTTTGACTTCTCTCTTCATGAAAGGTAATGGTTATAATTTTTTTAAATCATATGTTTAATCCATTCACTATTCTCTGTGTATTCTGAATAGAAGCATATAATTTTCCTTCTAAATGTGTAGGTCTGTTAATAAAGGGAGCCACATCTTGATTTTAGAGTACTTTGTGAGTGTGGAATGTCAAAAGTATCCCTTGACCATAGCTGATGCACTACATGTGAAAGTAGATAAATATTAATATGATCAAAACTCATAGTACATATAACATAAAATTTATTCAAATTAATATTTTTGCACTGAAATTGGGAACTTCTAAATTTTTCTCACAGTTGCACATTGTAATATAATATTGACTCTGACAAGGAGAATTTAGCCACACTGAATATTCGATATTTCTGGGCTTAATCCAATGCATAGCATCCATCAGGATCTGTTATTCATTCAACTGAGAGCATGGAGACCAGTGTTTCTGACCATTGTCCACAGCCAGCATTGG
The DNA here is from genome assembly GCF_011064425.1 of Rattus rattus. Lineage (NCBI taxonomy): Eukaryota > Metazoa > Chordata > Mammalia > Rodentia > Muridae > Rattus > Rattus rattus. The sequence goes on from NC_046156.1 coordinate 159,996,337, forward strand.
GTCTGATTTCAAACAGCCTTTGGGATAGAATATAGCTGGCATTAAGACGAATGTCTGTAAAATACTGAATACTGTTTGCAGTGCTAACTGAATGGGGACCTTATGTTCTTTAATAAAACAAATAAGATAATTAGCAGCAATTCTTCTCCATATATAACAATGGCAAGGTTCTTGATGAGAAAAACAGTAAATAAATAAATGAACAAAACTGGAAGACTTTTTTCCTGGCTTTCTCACCACTATCAAAGGCAATTTTTCCTGTGAGTTGTCTCTGCACTGGTGACTGAACAGTGAAGAGCAAAGTCTAGTTACATGTTGGCAAGGAGAGGATATAAATATCAAACTGCCATGAACATTGGCAAAGGCTCAGGGGTCCATCCCAAGTTGAAGGATTATCCAATACACTTTTATAGAATGGAATAAATCCTAGGCCAGTACTTTCCACTCAATAGCTGAAAAAATCGAGAGAGCAAATCCAACAATTTATATTACCAACAGCCAGCTGAGCCTACTCTCTAAAACCATTAGAAAGCAGAGATACAGGAAAAAACCACATACTGGTTACTGTCTGGAAAATAAAGAACTGTGAGGATTCAGTCCAATGGTCTATACTGAGTGCGGCATGAGAAAAGAGAGATGGGAAGAAAATCCACAATACAGTGATAAAATACAAAGAATATATAAAAAATACTCAAGTAGAAATATGCATAGCCCATTGTATAAAAATAAAAAAATGGGTGTTGTAATACTGGAAGTTTAAAGTTCAAAGGGCAGGCCTAGGATAATAAGGGCAGAGATGGAATGCATGAGTTTAACCACGACTGAGAATATATTAAGAAGACTTTATCAAACACAATATATTGGATATTAACTAAAATATATTTACAAATAAAATCACCTGAATCAAGGGGCGATTAATATGTCGAAAACACTACTGACAGCAGTTATTAAAGTAAAACTACAGGTTAAATAGTGGGAGATGCTATTGCAATTTACTGGTCACGATCTCGAAGCTCTATGAAACAACATAGCCTATTACTATTTCCATTGGTTACATACTCCAATTAAATCATAAGACACTATTGATGAATATACAACATATGTACATATGTTGGGTTCAGGACAGAGAGCAATAAAGAAATCATCCAAGAACTGATCAGAAAACTAAGTCCTCTCTATCTTTTTCTTCTCTCCTCTCTCCGTTTCTCCCTCCATTTCTATCTCTTTCTGTATCTGTATCTCTAGGTATCAACTGTGTGTGAAGGAGTGCGTGTGTGTGTGTGTGTGTGTGTGTGTGTGTGTGTGTGTATGTGTGTGTGTGTGTGAGAGAGAGAGATATGCTGAGCACTCTATATTCATTCTCTTTGTAGAAAATTTTATTTCAGCATTAGTTTATATATTATTATATATTACTTTATAGGTAGACAGATAGGACTTTAGAGCATAGTGTCCTTTTAGCTAAATAATAGTAGTAGGTTCATCTTGAGCTCTCCTAAGAAGGTCCTTGGAGAGATTTGCAATATTCAATATGTGTTTCCTTATTATTATTACTACATATACTCATAAAGGGTAGATTTCACCTATGATTATATCCTTCCTGGATAGTCATTATTGCAGACAATAATATTCAAATCTATGCAAGACTATTGACAAGTACTTTTCCCAAAAGCCTGCAATATACCTTCAAGTTACATGAGAGGTAGGTTACCAGGAAGGAGGCTCCCTGGACACTAGAGACTTTATTTTTCTATGTATCTGGTATCTTCAGCAATGTGGTCTTTTTCATCAAGTTCTGCTGGTCAAACAAGAGTAATGGCAGTAGTCTGTATTGAACTAGGAGTCTCCAGGTCACTTTTGACCAAGAAATCCAGGAGAGGCATCTCACACCAGGTACTCACTCTACTTTTGATTTGAAAACCTATGGCTTCTGGTATCATCTCCTGCATCTGACCACTACAACTGTATGCATATATATGTACACACACACACACACACACACACACACACACACACACACACACACACGGATCTTGTAAAATAATAGATTTTTCAAGCATGCTTAACTTTAGTTTTCCCTCTTCCCACCTCCTCCCCTGCTTTATCCTCCAACTGTTATTCCTACTAAAGCCTTCCTTCTTTCTTTACTTTCTACTAATTTATAATTCAGGTTTTGCTCAGCTTTTAATTTAAGTTTCAATTTTAATTAATTTATTTGTAATTTCTATGTTGTATACATTTATTGCAACAAACTTAGATTTATTCTTATTGTATCCCATTGTTTTATTTGTTTTTATACTAGGACTTCACTTTCAAATGTCTTAGAATTTTAAACATTTCCATTGAATTTTATCTTTTTATATTTGTTGCTAAGTAGTGTGTCATTTTATTAATCAATTTACAGATTTATTTGTACCACGTAAGTGGTCTGCCTGGAACAGGTTCTTCCTTTGGGTGAAAAATGTGCTGTTCAGAATTTGCATAGAGCTACACCTGATTGATACATTCTCTGTTAGTCTTTGTGTGGGTTTGAATAAAACTGCCCTTCATAGGACCAGGGAGTGGCATCATTAGGAGATCTGGGATTGTTGGAGTGGGTGTGGCTTCGTTGGAGGAAGTATGTCACTGAAGGAGAGGTGGGCTTTGAGGTCTCAAAGCCCAAGCCAAGCCTAGTAAAAATGTAGAACTCTCAGCTCCCTCTCCAGCACCGTGTCTGCCATGCAGCCATGCTTCTAGTTATGACAATAATGGACTAAGTCTCTGGAGCTGTAAGCCCGCCCCAATTAAGTGTTTTCCCTTTGGTGTCTCTTCACAGCAATAAAACCTCAACTAAAATAGCATTATTGGGTTTTAAACACAGTTGAATTCTGATACATAGTTTCTGTTTGGATGGGCAGTATATTGCTAAGTGTAGGAAAATTTATCTTTGCATTAGGTATTGGCACTGTATTTCAAACTAAACAAAACAGGTTGCTTCAAAATCTTAATTTAAATAGAGATTTAGTGTCTCTGCCTGTGCCATACTGAAAGCAGCAAAAATGAAAGGATGGATGCTGAAATGACCCCCGACTGCTCTGCTTTTGAGTCATTGCTGAGATCACAAATATCAAACACTAAAATTACAAACCACTTATTTCAGACTAATAATAAAAGTTGTCCTACAAAAACACAAATTTTTTAATCAATTTTGAGTCATAGGAACACAAAATTGTCATGGAATTGTTAATGGAATTTTTAATGTTGTAGTAACACCATTGCTTAACTGACTCTGTCCTCCTTCTTTCAGTCTGTTTCTCTTTCTTCCTCCTATTAGTTGTATCCAGTAATGTATCAACACACTTTGTCAAGTGGTATTTGTTGCTGGATGTGAAAAGAATTTGATACACTTTCAAGATCTGTGAACAGGCCTTAAGCAATGTAATGGCAAGATAGGGAAAGGGGTGAGCTTTCTCCGATCCTGTGACTATGGATTTATTTTCATTTGGGGAGATATGTTATGAGGGTGAGTCTCAGTGTCAGATGCAACTTAGTTGTGACAGAATGAGAGGAGTTTAGTATTATTTTTTATATCAGTTACCTTTGGCATATAGAGCTTCAAACATGTTCATGTCATATGAAATAAAATATCCTGACTGCAAACATTTAGGGAAAAGTAAATATACTGTTGTATGCAAAACAAAAGAACCAAAAACTGGGTTATTAACCTTTACAAAAATGAGAGACTATTCACAGATAGTATGAAAACATGGACTAAATTTAGAAAATAGGACTCAGTGAAGGCTGAAGCTACTTGGTGTCAAGTAGCCCCCTTCTTCATGCATGCCTGGGTATAACTAGTAAACATATAGTTTAAAGAATGTTACTTAGGGGTTCCTGAAATCCTTACAGAATGTCCAGAAATTTTGCAAATGCACCCCAGTTTTTCCTCTCCAGGGACTTTGTTGCCTAGAGATCATTTTCTGTAGGAGCTTCTTTTTCCTTCAATATACGATCATTCTTTTTTTTTGAACCTATAGGTGATTCTATTTGGGAGATGAAAAGAAAATTGATTTCTGAGCTTCTTTAAAAATTTAAGAGTAGTTATTGTGTTTGAATTTGTTAGTTTGTAGCAAGGCCGATAGAACCCTACTTTTTTTTATTATTTCTTAATTATGTATTGGACTGGAATACAAAGCTATCTAATATTAAATATTTATAAGCAAGTAACTTACTTTGGAAAGTAAAATATGATCACATAATTTTCCCCTTTTCATTTTCTCCATAACAGCATTTTCATAGACCCCTAACCCTTGTTTTAACAAAAGTTGGTTTCTATTCCTAAATACAAGCAGAAATATATGCAGTCTCTTTAATATACTTGTATTTATGTGAGTTTAGGGCTGACCAAATGATGTTAGGTAACTAAGTGAAATAGAGGCTCTTCCCTGTGAAGGTCTATTTTCCTAACTAGTACATATAGTTCCTTATCTAGGGTTGGATGATTTTCCCTTATATGTTATCATCTCTATTGGTGTCATCCTTCTACAGATCTTGTTATACCCACACTGACAAATGTATAAATAACGGCAGAGTATCTAAAATGGGTCTGTATTAAGAAAGTAGTCTGTCTCTGTCTCAGTCTCTTTCTGTCTCTCTGTCTTTGTCTCTCTCACTCTCTTGCTGTGTGTGTTTGTCAGAGGGAGGGGAGGGAGGGAGGGAAAGAGGGAGAGAGAGAGAGAGAGAGAGAGAGAGAGAGAGAGAGAGAGAGAGAGAGAGAGAGAGAGAGAATCTTTGTTCTGTAGCTTTGAATAGCACTGGAAGCATCAAATGGGAAAGGAATGAGGGATATGTTACAGAAATACTTAACGCAGTTTTACAAGGGATGGAACTTTACTGATTCCACTTAACTCTAGCTGATTCAGATAAGCAATGAACACATTAAGCAATATCCAAATGCTACTTTCAATATTTACTGCAAATATTCATTTTAAAAGGCTGTCTTTATCCAATTTGCTGCTTTCAACAAATGATAATTATAGCACACATATATTGAACTCTGGGTCAGGATCCTGGAAGAGTTTCTAATTTAAGATTACAACTAGGGATTAGCATAGGCTGCAAAAGTTGATTACAAGGCAAGTCCAAGGGAAATAAGGCTGGTTGTTACTTTGTTCTTTTAAAGGCAGGTTAAGCAAACAGCAGGTTGAGTAGAGAGTAGGACATTGATCTTAAGACATAGTGACCTCAAAGCATACTGTTAACTCAGCTGCATAATCCTGCCAACGTCGTAGTCTTTTAAATTGTAAGAATTATTTTTTTCTATTTTTTTCACCACTCACAGAGATAATTTTGCTCACTTCTCAACAGATTAACTTCTTTTTGCAGCAAATACCATTAGATAACGCCCTATCAATGAACATTCAGGGAGCAAGTTGTTCAGATGGGGTCTAGCCCAAGGTTATATAGCTACAACACAACTGCTGGACCTAAGACATAGGTAATAGCATGGGAGGGAGGTGGAAAGAGTATAATGTACAGAGGAACAGAATGTCTGCAGTGAGATTCTCCAACACTCCCTGTTATATTTGCTATTTGACCATTTCAAAAATACGTTTAAGCGTGTTTGGTTTATGCTCTCCTCAGCATCTCTGATCTTCTTTGTATTCTTACTACCCTTTATCATTTCCAGTTTCTTTGTGTGATTTATGACTTAGGGCTTTGTTTTGAAAGCCATTTAATTTTTAAAAGGCCTACCTGTGTTAATCACTGACTAGGGAAAGCTAGTGAAGTCTAAGTTGTGGCTGTATATTTTATCTACTCATGTTATTGTTCTATTGTGTATTATGATATTATGAATAAATAAATGAGCCTTGCTTTTGACATTATATTTGAATACACACACACGCGCGCGCGCACACACACACATATATATTTTTTAGAAAAATTTCAGATATTCACAAGTATAAGTTTCTAGCATAGATATGGCCATTTCATTTTCTTTATGAATTACAGTGTGAAGTATTGAAAATAGTAATGAAAATTAAATTATATGCTTGAATGCATTTAACTGAAGTCTTTCACCCTAAAAGCTGTCTTTAAAAAGAAACATAAGATGCAAAATTTCTTGTGAGTTTTCTTGTCAATGAACTTTAGAGATTTATTAATAAGTCTGAATGTGAGCATAAAAAGCACAATAATTAAATTTTTCTGTGGTTAAATTATTCAGGTATCCCAATATTTAAACATACACACACACACACACACATACACACACACACACACACACACACATACATATATGTTTTAAATAAAACGTGCCCTATAGACCAAATGTATTTTAATTGAAATAGCATATACATAAAATATAACCTGCTATATTTGAAATGCAAATCTTTTAAATTTCATTCTAAGTTTCCGAGGGAAGCTATATTTTATTTTCCTATAAATATTAGAGTACAGTAATAGTCAATAGCAAAATCCTCCCTGAATAAATAAGTTTAAGACAGAATTTAATATCTAAGTTAAAGCATCACAGTTCTATCACAATCTTTTTACATGATTGTCTAATACAGGAAAAAGAGTATATATATATATATATATATATATATATGTGTGTGTGTGTGTGTGTGTGTGTGTGTTGGTATACACATGCTTCATATGTATTTAAAGTTTTTAATCAAAAAAAAATTTCACTGGATTCAAGTTTCGTGAGTCAAAGATGGAAATACAACTGTTCTCATTTTGTCTTCTGTTCTTAACAGTATCGATTACACTTAGAAATTTAAAAAACACGTGAGAAAAATTAGAAAATAACAATGAGAATTGAGGCAAAGATGAACCTACATCTGTTTAGTGCTAGAAAGTGAAAAATATGTGTAGTATATGTAATCCTACAGGAATCATTTTGAATTTGCATATTCACACTCTATCACTCGCATGATCACCAGCCTTCTGCTTGTGCAGATTTATTATGAAAAATATATAATTTATTTTTAATTTATTCACGCTTGTGATTGGATAGGATATCAGATAGTTATATTCCACCACATTATTTAGCTGTCTTTTTTCAATGTTGAATGGATTTCTTGAATACATTAGAAAACATACCATAGAATTTTGTTAATATTTGTAAAGCTAAGAAAATTGGAGATATTTATTTGACATTTTTATTTTTTTATATAAGCCTAAATGTTATAAACTGAGATAAACAAAGTTTACTGGATATTGAAAAAATATGGCAGAAGTGGTTGTAATAAATGGAGCAAAACTAATCATTCAAAAGATAATCAATTTTTAAGACTGAAATTTGCAAATCTTCAATTATATACCAGGGTTACATATGACTATATACCGGCTTTAAAATCTTTGGATGCAACAGAATGGACCCTGATTAGAGTACTATTCTGCTAACTGCTGTTGTGAAGTTTGAGGAATCTCACAAATTTTTCATGCCTTGGGATTCCAAGCTATAAAAATTAGAACTATAGGGCTCTTAGACTTTATGAACCAGACTCAACCAGTTCATAAACTATTCTTTGCTATTAGGAACAGTGCTTCTGAAAGGTGCATTAACTCTTTCAGGATAATTAGTTTAATTTACATGTAACGCATAACTTTATATGCAAGAAAATTTGGCTTCATTGAATTTCAATTATTTCCCTGTATGCTATATTGGTTAGCCTCCAGTCATATTTTGGCCTTTCTCTCAGTTAAAATGAGGCCAAATCCATAAGATATAACGAACATATTTGCAGTATTTTTATCAGTTTCTATCAGTATTTAATCAGTTCACTAAATTTTTCTAGGTTCTCCACTTCACTTCTCTATTTTCTCAGTGTTCTCTTTAGCTTTGGTAAGGTGCTTAGTTTTAAGAAAACAACTTTTTCCATATTTAATTTTGATCTCCTGTCTATGATATCTTTTACTCTAAATTTCTGTCATATATGTAAAATGTTTAACCTTATCACCTTTTTCCATTTATTTAGGCGGAGATATTAATCTCAACAATTTTTATTTTCTTTGTAAAGAGGGTGATGTACTCATCTTTCCTGAGCTTCAATTCTTTTTGATATTTACTATTGAGTATCAGTTGATCATTAATTTACTCACCAACTTCATACTTTATCCTTGATAGCTATCTTATTATTGATGTCATTGTAAAATTATGAGCCATAGTTTGCATCTTATTATCAGTATGTATAATATGTACATTTTTAAAGGATTCTAACCATGAGATTTTCCAACCTCCTGTTTTTCATGTTGGTATGAATTCTTATTTCCTGACAAAATAATTGAGAGACTATTATTTTAAAATTTTAGAAAAATCATTTGTAATGAAATTATAAAGAGTAGTTTTTCACGGAAAACATTACAGTCATATATCAAATACTGTACAGAAGCAGATAATCTATATCCTATACAATGCATCAGGATTTTATTTACCATAGTTTAAAATTCACCAGTGTCATTATTCTTTGAAAAGAATGTAAATGAGAAGAAAAAATATTGAAAAACAAATATATTAATTACAGAACAAAAAGAAATAAAATGTTAAAAAATCTATTGATGGTATTTTGTTATTTTCCAGTATATGGGGAACTTAGTCATATTGGAGACTGACTTTCAAATTTTAAACTAAGCCGTACTTCATTCATGTTTTTAAATATTTAGTTATTTGTGTCAAATAAAATATTTTCTAATTCATCTCCACTGCACACATTTTTGTTTGTTTTATTTATATATTTTTAAAATTTACTTATATCTGAATCACTGCTCTCCACTCCCCAACTCCCCATCTCCCCATAATTGCTCCCCTTTTTCTCTGAGAGGCTGGGGCTTACCCTGGGTATCGCCACACCATGCCACATCCAATTTCAACAAGAATAAGTACACCTTCTGCCACTGACGTCAGACAAGGCAGTCCTGTTGAGGAACAAATAGCAGTTAGGCTACTGTTTTAGGGAGACGCTCTGCTCAAAATGTTGGAGAGGGCAATATGGAGACTGAGCTGCACATCTGCAACATTTGTGTCCAGGACCATGTTCCAGCCCATCTGTATTCTTTGGTTGATGACTCAGTCTCTGAGAAGTCCCCTCTGAGGGGTCCAGTTTAGTTGATTCTGTTGGTTCTCTTGTGCAGTTCCCACTTACATCAGGGCTTTCAATTCCTCCCCAAACTCTTTCATAAGAGTCCTGACCTCCTTCCAATGTTTGTCTATGGGTAACTGCATCTGATTCAGTCAGCTGCTGGGTGGAGATTCTCAGAGGACAACCCTGCTAGTTTGCTGTCTGCAAGAACAGCAGAGGATCATTAATAATGTCAGGGATTGGTGTTTGTCCACAACTGTTGTGGGAGCTGAACCTAAAGATGTAGCCCGACTGGTAGGTATCTGTTTCCCAACAGAACTGCCTTGTCTGGACTCAGGGAGACACGAAGCACCTAATTCAACAATGATTTGATGTGCCAGGGTGGCAATCCCCTTACCAGGGGAGACTAATCTCTCAGAAGAGGAGAAGGGGATGGGGTAGGGTCTCTGTGAGGTGGAACCTGGAAGGGACGCTTCATTTTGAAAGTAAATAAAAACATAAATATAAATTGGAATAAAATACTAAAATAAAATGAAGATTAGCCACCCTCGAGCCCTGAGCTCAGAAAGAGCAGATTTCCATTTATTCTCCTGGCCCTCTTGATCGCTTCCCTGTCTCCACACACCTGATCCTGCTCCCTCCCCACAGTTTCCCTGCCCATCCCCTTTATTACATATTTCTCTCCCTCCCTTTGCCTCCTATGACTATTCTTCCCCCTTCTAAGTATAACTAAGCATCATCCCTCTGCCTTATTTTGCATCTGTGAGATGTATCCTGGGTACTCTGTGCTTTACAGCTAATATCCACTAATCAATGAGTACATGCCATGCATGCTTTTTCAAGTCTAGTTTACCTCATTCAGCATGATATTTTCTAGTTACATTCACTTGTCTACAAAATTCTTGATGTCCTTGTTTATAATATAGGATTTCATTGTGTAAATGAACCACATTTTCTATCTCCATTCTTTGATTGAGGAGCATCTATCTGGGTGGTTTCCAGTTTCTGGCTATTATAAATTAAGCTGCTATGAACAGAGAATAGCTTGTGTCCTTGTAGTGTGGTGGAGCATTTTTTGGATTTAGGCATAAGAGTGGTGTAACTGGATCTTCAGGTAGAACTATTTCCATTTTTCTGAAAAACCACCAGATTGATATGAAGAATGGTTGGACAAGTTTGCTAATCCACCAACAATAGAGGAGTACTCCCCTCTCTCCCCATCCTCACCAGCATGTGCTGTCCCTTGAGTTTTGACATTAGCCATTCTGACAGGTGTATGGTGGAATCTCAGGGTCATTTTGATTTGCATTTCCTTGTTGACTAAGGATGTGGAACATTTACTTGAGTGTGCCTCGATCATTTGAGATTCCTCTGTTGTGAATTCTCGGTTTAGCACTGTGCCCCATGTTTTAATTGGGTTATTTGGATTTTTGGAGTCTACCTTCTTGAGTTCTTTATGTATCCAGATCATCTATGAATAATCTCCATTTGTAAAGTCAGTATATCCTATCATGTTCCTCAAGATTGACCAGTCTTTAGTCATTTTCCAAGTCTACTCTTAGTCAATGTTTCCAGACATTTATGACTACATCTTACTACTACATTTATTATGACATTTTAAAAATATTCATGTTAAATGACAGAACTGCAATAATTTGAGGTCAAAATCAATGTAAATTATTTCCTCACAGTTTCACAAGCCAGGTATCTAGTATTAGTATGAATAGATCAATTAAAGATGTTGGGAAGATAATCTGGGTCCAGGGTCTCTGGGAAAATCCTGGCCCTTATAGATAGCACTGCTTAGAGATTTGCAAGCATGCATGGACCTTTGCTCTGACTCTAATTTTCTCTTTTATCATACTGCTTTCTCTCTCTATGTACTTAAAATCCTCCACCACTTTCCTCCTTAAAAATATACTTCAACTAAAAAACACAAACAAAAAACCAAAAACATATCTATCCAGATGTACAATACACTTTATGGAAGGTAATGTTTCTAAGTTGCATACATTAAAGCCTTATATGATTTGGGACCTCATCCAACTTTTAAAGATTTTTTTCATGGGATGCTTTTTTAAAGTTATCTTTATTTTACATAATTTCTACTATATTCTATTAGAATTGAAGATTTATTTAAGCAACATTTGTGTCTTTAAATTTACTTTTACTTTTCAAAATGCTCATGCTAAAACTACTTGGTGTTGTGAAAACATGCATTAGGTTTAGTAAGTTTGAATTTTGTTGGTATGTAACCTGGAGGCTTTCTCTAAAGTAATAATGCTTTTGCTGCTGAATGACTATTTTACTCACTTACATTTTATTTTCATATATTCAGCAAATAATTTGTCATGTGTTCATCGTTAAGAATGTAGATTGTTACCTCATAAAGTAGAACAACATCCTACTTTTATTTTAGTACACATGGTACTTCATTGCTTTCTAGCAAAAGCCACCACTAGAACACTAGTGGATATGTTTAATACTCGCCATTAAATAATAATTTTGTGCAAGAAAACTTGCAGATTTGAAGCAATGGGCCAGCACAAACATACAGCAATTATAAATCCACCAACTGCAAGGATTTCCAGTCTGTGTATTTCAGATCATTATACAACACATTTCTTCACAGGACCAGGCAGTCGCCATCACTTATGCCTGGGGAGTGGAGCAGTTATAGTATGATTTGGGGAAGATACTTCTGAAAGCATATGATCTCTATATTTTGAAAAGAGATAATGTTTTTATCACAGATCTTTTGGCTTCATTGCAGCTTCACTTTAACTGAGACTTCATTATGAACCACCTAGTGATTCTGTACCAACAGTGAGCAAGGGCTTCTCTGCCTGCTCCCAAGTTCACTGTAAATGCATAAAGCAATTAGGACATTTAATCTGGAGCACAAGGCTTCACTCACACAAACCAAAAAGTATTCGGGCAAAAGAAAATACACTCAATTTAAATAAGACATTTCTGATAGTGAGATCCATTTTTGTCTTACCAGCTGGTTAATATTCACTATTTTATGTCCTTTAGTTTACAAAACATACAAATATGCCTTTGGTTAATCTTACTGGTTTTAATTTATTATCTCTTTTAAAAGTAGTTTCTGCAGCAAGTCTCCTGCCATAGTATCTGTAATGTTTATGTAAGAGCTATACAGCAATACTCCACTAATGCCAAGATTAATCATAGAGTATGCCTTTGATGAGTGAACTGTGATAGAAATCATTTGTGCTATATATTACATGAAAGACATCTGAGCATCAACTTCACAAGCCTCATATCTCTCTCAGGTAGATTCTCACATTTAATTCCAATTATGAAACCATAACCAAGAATTGGAACAACTCACAGCATCATCTGACAAAATATTAATCCTTTACATTTGGAGAGTCATCAATGTCACAAAATGTCTAAAAAGGATGAGAAATGCTACAGTGGACGCTTGCCGGCAGAAGATTTGCTTTCCTGTATTTCAATTATTCTTATAAATAGTTTTAAAAAATGCTCTAGAACAAATGCTTTATAAATTTTATATTTCTTACCCTTCTTAAACATGTAGTCTGAGTAATTTTCGTGACTCCTCTTTCATACCTCAAATATGAGCAGGCTGTTTGTTAATCATAACAATGCATTAGGTGATACACTACTACCCAGGAGTTGTGGAATAGGACACATAGCTCTCCATAGGGGCTTTGGAGAGAAAGCATTAGAGCAAGGCTTTGAGAGTTGTGAACCTCATTGTTAGAATAACAATATGATATTACAGGAAGCATTAAAGTTGTCTTCATTTTGAATTGTTATAGAAATAACAATGAGAATGTTAACAAAATAACAGTGAGAGATCACTTGGCATACTAAGACGTTAGCAGAGGGAAAAGCATTTATTAAAAAATAGTGTAGATCTCCTCCATTGTTGGTGGGATTGCAGACTGGTACAACCATTCTGGAAATCAGTCTGGAGGTTCCTCAGAAAATTGGACATTGAACTACCTGAGGACCCAGCTATACCTCTCTTAGGCATATACCCAAAAGATGCCCCAACATATAAAGAAGTCACGTGCTCCACAATGTTCATAGCAACCTTATTTATAATAGCCAGAAGCTGGAAAGAACCCAGATGCCCTTCAACAGAGGAATGGATACAGAAAATGTGGTACATCTACACAATGGAATATTACTCAGCTATCAAAAACAATGACTATGAAATTCATAGGCAAATGTATGGATCTGGAAAATATCATCCTGAGTGAGGTAACCCAATCACAGAAAAACACACATGGTATGCACTCATTGATAAGTGGCTATTAGCCCAAATGCTTGGATTGCCCTAGATCCACAGAACACATGAAACTCAAGACAGATGATCAAAATGCGAATGCTTCACTCGTTCTTTAGAAGGGGAACAAGAATACCCTTGGCAGGGAATAGGGAGGCAAAGATTAAAACAGAGGCAGAAGGAACACCCATTCAGGACCTGTCCCACATGTGGCCCATACATATACAGCCACCCAATTAGACAGATGGATGAAGCAAAGAAGTGCAGGTCAACAGGAACCGGATGTAGATCTCTCCTGAGAGACACAGCAAGAATACAGCAAATACATAGGCGAATGCCAGCAGCAAACCACTGAACTGAGAACGGGACCCCGGCTGAAGGAATCAGAGAAAGGACTGAAAGAGCTTGAAGGGGTTCAAGACCCCATACGAACAACAATGCTAACCAACCAGATCTTCCAGGGACTAAGCCACTACCCAAAGACTATACATGGATTGACCCTAGGCTCCAACCTCATAGGTAGCAATGAATGTCCCAGTAAGAGCACCAGTGGAAGGGGAAGCCCTTGGTCCTGCCGACTGAACCCCTAGTGAACGTAATTGTTGGGGGGAGGGCGGTAATGGGGGGAGGATGGGGAGGGGAACACTCATATAGAGGGGAAAGGTGAGGGGTTGGGGGATGTTTGCCCGGAAACCGGGAAAGGGAATAACATTCGAAATGTAAATAAATACTCAAGTTAATAAAAAAAAAATTGGTGTAGATAGCAAATGTTAACATCCAAAGAAAAACTGTCTTCAAACAGAAGATTTTACTAAGTTGTGTATTGCACAGGATTATGACTTTTACATATATTGTCATTCCTATATTATTGTTTAAGTCTCAGCCCAGGTTACACTTTGAAAAATTTATACAGAGATATGAGATTGCAAGCCTAGCTACTTGAACAAATGTGAGATTTAAACAGCAAAGATGTTTCCAGAATTATTTCTCCAATACACTTGTGTTGTTCTTTTCCAGTGAATAGCTGTTATCTAGGTTCATCTTGCTCTTTTAGCGTAATTATGCTTTTACTGATAACAGCACTTAATATTAGGACAGGACTTCGTGATGACTGTGACCCTAACCAGCCCCTAAAATACCTCTAAGTGTTCTTTGACAAGTTGATGAGTCTGAGGGCCTAGTTTAAGTCAGGGTTGTCTCCTTTTGTTATGAGAACTGAGTTTAATTGGAGATTAAGCTTGGTGGAAAAGTGAAGATAAAGTTAACAGAAACTTTCTCAAGAACTCTTAAATTTAATTATAGTATAGATTCTTTTCTTCCCAGAATTTCTGCTAACCAGAAGACTGGCTAATAGACTACTTATCCTCCTGTTTTATCAGATGAATCACACTTTTAACTAAATTCTTCTTTGTATAACTTTGATATTCCAAGGTACATTTATTATAAATTCTTAAGAGCATCTATACTTCTATGTCATGTTTATATTACACCACCACTGGAGAGTCAAGGAGTAACAAAATAGGGATTATTTATGTTTCTTTGTAGTTTTTTCTTTTTTTGAAAAATGGGATTCTCTATAGAGACTTTATGTTCCTAGGCAGCAATGAAACATGTTATACAGATGAACTGACTTTTATTCATAATATTTATTAGCAAGTTAAGTAAAAGACATAAAGAGATGCAAAGGAACTGGGAATAGTTTGTCATTTTGTACACAATTGAAGATTTTCCTCATTGTGAATTACCCTTCACTGTGTAAATCGGTGTTTTGTAATAAACTTCTTTATTCACACCTTTGTTTACCATGCTTTGATGATATTTTTAATATCCTTAGTAATTTCAATGTTCTCATGCATTTCATCATGATTTCCTCTATTAATTTCATAATTTGACTTACATTTGATTATTTTGTCTAATTTAAGCTATTTATAGAAACTTTTTAGTCTGCATGGATTTTGATGTTCTTAGCACTGTTCCTTGAAGAACACATTCTTTTTCAAGCTTGTGATCCTAGCACTGATACACCTAAAGTACTTAATTTGCTGTCTTTGGTCTATGTAACTGATTTCATGGAAATTTCATGATTTCATGAAATATGGTGCATGCCACCATTTACTCCAGGGCTATTTACTACAGTCAAGTCATGTATAAGCTTGACTGGTTACTGTTGGATGAGCAATAGGGTATATATAAACATGGAATATTATTTAAAAATTAATAAAGAAATTGTTATTGTGGGAAAATGAACATTTCCTTATAAGACTTAGTGAGAATTGGAAGGAAAACAGTTAATAAGGGTTACTATAGTTAAAGTAGGTAATACAGATACATAAAAATATAATTAAAACCTCTTTGTATCATTAACATAACTGCCAAAAGTTATAGTGAAAATTACACCTAAAATCTATAAAATGTATCCATATTGTGAGCTAGGACAATAAACATTTTATAGAATAAAAAAGTAACCATTACCTACTCTGGTGACAAACATAATGTTATTATTAGACCATTAAAAAGTCAGTTGCTGTGAAATAAATATTTTTGAAATACAGTAATAAAATGCTTCTGCTTATTCAAAGAAAGTATTTAGGAAAAAATACTACCTTTAATTATGTTGGCAGACCACTGAAAACAATTATAAGACTTGCCTTTTCAAGTAACCCTACTGTGTCATGATCTGATGCTAGTCAATGAATATGACTACTTAAAATTTATGATTTCTCCTTAGGCTACCACTGAATGACTTCTTTGTCTTCTTCTTCTTCTTCTTCTTCTTCTTCTTCTTCTTATTATTATTATTATTATTATTATTATTATTATTATTATTTTCCATTACAAATAAGACAACTACATCTGATGTATGAAAATTACTAGCACATATATGTGTATATGTAATTACTAGCATATATATATATATATCAATTACACATAATTACACACACACACACACACACACACAATTTAGATAGCCAGTAAATAATTGAAAGTTTCTACTTTAGTAAGCTATTTCTTACAAGCCTGTTATTGACAATTAGCAAATGACTGCATGTTGCTCTGAAGGAAAGAGAAGTGACTAAGTGATTGTTACACAACATATATTAGTTTACTGGGATGCTATAGCTGGAAGAACAAAACTGACACCAAAGCTCAAGCTGCAGTCAATCCACTCAGATGAATGGCAGAAAATTACTCCAGACACTAATTCACAGGGAATTTTGTCATTTTGCTTCTGTTCCCAGAATCAAGCTACAGACACATTTTTCACTGGAGTAGTTCACTTGAGTAGTTCAGCTTCCATTGCCAAAAGAATGCATTCTCTACTGTCTAGAGGCTGGAGAGTAGAATAATGTCTAGACTATACATCTGTCAGCAACACCACATGGTTTGAAGTTAGTACTTCTAATGAATTCAGGTGGATATCTCCGGTGGACCAGTAAGGAATCATACAGATTCCTTCAAAGTCTATTGCAGGAAGCAGAAATCTACCATTGCAACAAAGTAGAGTAACTATTTGCTACTCTGAATGCAAGGTCTGTGTTAATTCAGATCATTCACATGATATACTCTGATTATCTTAACCTTGGGCATGAGAGCAGAATGATGTGGTATCTATGCAAGTGTTAGCTCTGAAATTACCTACAGCCACTTCTGCATAAATTTCATTGGTGAAATCAAGTTACAAGGCCAAGTGTGATGATAATGGACAATGGAAATAAGCTCCTTATATAGAAATAAACTTAAAACAATGTATCAATATTCAGATATAAAGAAACAATTCATAACAAAGACAGGAGGTAATTGGAAACATTAAGAAAATTGACCAAATTATTGTATTTCTTTCCACAGTATGAATTAAGTCATAGGCATTTTTAATGGCTGAAATTCACAAAAGAGGTTTAGGCAAGCAGCCATCACATTATGATAAACCATGCACTGTAGAGTTAAGGAATCAATCTTTGAAAAAATTTCAATACTTCTATTATATATTCCCTTTGAAATACAAAGCTTATTTAGTACAAATGGCTAGATATCCCTAGACAACAGAAATTCCTGGATTTTTTCTCAGAGATAAAATAGAAATATACACAAGAAGGGTTTCCTACTAACTCACCTATTTCTTTCCAGTTAGAATGAATCTTCTGTCAAAGTCACTTCGGGAGTTTAAGAGTGTTTCTACAGTTCTGGAGACATAAATTAAACTGATCTGAAAAAGAAGCCTGCCCTAGACAGTATTTGTTGTAATAGGTCTACCACACTGTGTAAGATGTTGACAGAAATGTTTAAAAGGACTTTCACAATAAATTTCTCTAAATTCTTACTATAAATTACTTTAGGAATAATTATATATTTCACTGAAATTACTCCTTAGAAGAATATATAAACAAGCATGTTAATGAATGTATTAAGTGATTTCCATAAATCCACTTTATTCTATCTAAGATTACAACTCCTCTTCAGATAAAGAATTTGAAACTTCTCAATTTCATAGCTAATGGAATAAAATTTGTAGTGTCGGCAGAGAGCCCGTGGGCAACACCCCGCGAGCGAACTTGAGCCTCGGGACCACAGGTAGGACCAACTTTTCTGCTGCAAGAAAGCGGCCTGATGATCTCGGGACACACGGAGGCAGAATTCCTCTAGGACCGGGCACGTCCTGTGTTTACCGGAAGTCCCACACCCGAGGATCCCGGCCGGCAGCAGCTCTCTGCTCCCAAAACCCGTGGGAGAGAGACCTCACCGCCTGGTCAGGTGGGCACTCCTGAGGCTGCAGAGCAGAAGAGACCACCAACACTGCCCACCCCTGCCCACATCCCTGGCCCAAGAGGAAACTGTATAAGGCCTCTGGGCTCCCGTGGGAGAGGGCCCAGGAGCGGCAGGACCCTTGCCTGAGACACCGCCGGAACCTGAAGGAAACAGACCGGATAAACAGTTCTCTGCACCCAAATCCCGTGGGAGGGAGAGCTAAACCTTCAGAGAGGCAGACACGCCTGCGAAACCAGAAGAGACTGCTCTCTGCACACATTACTGATTCCAGAGGAAAACACCGGAGGCCATCTGGAACCCTGGTGCACTGAGGCTCCCCAAAGGGGCGGCACAGATCTTCCTGGTTGCTGCCACCGCAGAGAGCCCGTGGGCAGCACCCCGCGAGCGAACTTGAGCCTCGGGACCATAGGTAAGACCAACTTCTCTGCTGCAAGTGACCTGCCTGGTGAACTCAAGACACAGGCCCACAAGAACAGCTGAAGACCTGTAGAGGGGCAAAACTACACGCACGAAAGCAGAACACTCTGTCCCCATAACTGGCTGAAAGAAAACAGTAAAACAGGTCTACAGCACTCCTGACACACAGGCTTATAGGACAGTCTAGCCACTGTCAGAAATAGCAGAACAAAGTAACACTAGAGATAATCTGATGGCGAGAGGCAAGCGCAGGAACACAAGCAACAGAAACCAAGACTACATGGCATCATCGGAGCCCAATTCTCCCACCAAAACAAACACGGAATATCCAAACACACCAGAAAAGCAAGATCTAGTTTCAAAATCATATTCGATCATGATGCTGGAGGACTTCAAGAAAGATGTGAAGAACTCCCTTAGAGAACAAGTAGAAGCCTACAGAGAGGAATCGCAAAAAAAAAATCCCTGAAAAGAATTCCAGGAAAAACACAATCAAACAGTTGAAGGAATTAAAAAATGGAAATAGAAGCAATCAAGAAAGAACACATGGAAATAACCCTGGATATAGAAAACCAAAAGAAGAGACAAGGAGCTGTAGATACAAGCTTCACCAACAGAATACAAGAGATGGAAGAGAGAATCTCAGGAGCAGAAGATTCCATAGAAATCATTGACTCAACTGTCAAAGATAATGTAAAGCAGAAAAAGCTACTGGTCCAAAACATACAGGAAATCCAGGACTCAATGAGAAGATCAAACCTAAGGATAATAGGTATAGAAGAGAGTGAAGACTCCCAGTTCAAAGGACCAGTAAATATCTTCAACAAAATCATAGAAGAAAACTTCCCTAACCTAAAAAAAGAGATACCCATAGGCATACAAGAAGCCTACAGAACTCCAAATAGATTGGACCAGAAAAGAAACACCTCCTGTCACATAATAGTCAAAACACCAAACGCACAAAATAAAGAAAGAATATTAAAAGCAGTAAGGGAAAAAGGTCAAGTAACATATAAAGGCAGACCTATCAGAATCACACCAGACTTTTTGCCAGAAACTATGAAGGCCAGAAGATCCTGGACTGATGTCATACAGACTCTAAGAGACCACAAATGCCAGCCCAGGCTACTGTATCCTGCAAAACTCTCAATTAACATAGATGGAGAAACCAAGATATTCCATGACAAAACCAAATTTACACAATATCTTTCTACAAATCCAGCACTACAAAGGATAATAAATGGTAAAGCCCAACATAAGGAGTCAAGCTATACCCTAGAAGAGGCAAGAAACTAATCACCTTGGCAACAAAACAAAGAGAAGAAAAGCACAAAAACATAATCTCACATCCAAATATGAATATAACAGAAAGCAATAATTACTATTCCTTAATATCTCTCAACATCAATGGCGTCAACTCCCCAATGAAAAGACATAGATTAACAAACTGGATACATAGAGGACCCTGCATTCTGCTGCCTACAGGAAACACACCTCAGAGACAAAGACAGACACTACCTCAGAGTGAAAGGCTGGGAAACAACTTTCCAAGCAAATGGTCGGAAGAAGCAAGCTGGAGTAGCCATTCTAATATCAAATAAAATCAATTTTCAACTAAAAGTCATCAAAAAAAGATAAGGAAGGACACTTTATATTCATCAAAGGAAAAATCCACCAAGATGAACTCTCAATCCTAAATATCTATGCCCCAAATACAAGGGCACCTACATATGTAAAAGAAACCTTACTAAAGCTCAAAACACACATTGCACCTCACACAATAATAGTAGGAGATTTCAACACCCCACTCTCATCAATGGACAGATCATGGAAACAGAAATTAAACAGAGACGTAGACAGACTAAGAGAAGTCATGAGCCAAATGGACTTAACAGATACTTATAGAATGTTCTACCCTAAAGCAAAAGGATACACCTTCTTCTCAGCTCCTCATGGTACTTTCTCCAAAATTGACCATATAATTGGTCAAAAAACGGGCCTCAACAGGTACAGAAAGATAGAAATAATCCCATGCATGCTATCGGACCACCACGGCCTAAAGCTGGTCTTCAATAACAATAAGGGAAGAATGCCCACATATACGTGGAAATTGAACAATGCTCTACTCAATGATAACCTGGTCAAGGAAGAAATAAAGAAAGAAATTAAAAACTTTTTAGAATTTAATGAAAATGAAGGTACAACATACCCAAACTTATGGGACACAATGAAAGCTGTGCTAAGAGGAAAACTCATAGCGCTGAGTGCCTGCAGAAAGAAACAGGAAAGAGCATATGTCAGCAGCTTGACAGCACACCTAAAAGCTCTAGAACAAAAAGAAGCAAATACACCCAGGAGGAGTAGAAGGCAGGAAATAATCAAACTCAGAGCTGAAATCAACCAAGTAGAAACAAAAAGGACCATAGAAAGAATCAACAGAACCAAAAGTTGGTTCTTTGAGAAAATCAACAAGATAGATAAACCCCTAGCCAGACTAACGAGAGGACACAGAGAGTGTGTCCAAATTAACAAAATCAGAAATGAAAAGGAGACATAACTACAGATTCAGAGGAAATTCAAAAAATCATCAGATCTTACTATAAAAGCCTATATTCAACAAAACTTGAAAATCTACAGGAAATGGACAATTTCCTAGACAGATACCAGGTACCAAGTTAAATCAGAACAGATAAACGAGTTAAACAACCCCATAACTCCTAAGGAAATAGAAGCAGTCATTAAAGGTCTCCCAACCAAAAAGAGCCCAGGTCCAGACGGGTTTAGTGCAGAATTCTATCAGACCTTCATAGAAGACCTCATACCAATATTATCCAAACTATTCCACAAAATTGAAACAGATGGAGCACTACCGAATTCCTTCTATGAAGCCACAATTACTCTTATACCTAAACCACACAAAGACCCAACAAAGAAAGAGAACTTCAGACCAATTTCCCTTATGAATATCGACGCAAAAATACTCAATAAAATCCTGGCAAACCGAATCCAAGAGCACATCAAAACAATCATCCACCATGATCAAGTAGGCTTCATCCCAGGCATGCAGGATGGTTTAATATCGGAAAACCATCAACGTGATCCATTATATAAACAAACTGAAAGAACAAAACCACATGATCATTTCATTAGATGCTGAGAAAGCATTTGACAAAATTCAACACCCCTTCATGATAAAAGTCCTGGAAAGAATAGGAATTCAAGGCCCATACCTAAACATAGTAAAAGCCATATACAGCAAACCAGTGGCTAACATTAAACTAAATGGAGAGAAACTTGAAGCAATCCCACTAAAATCAGAGACTAGACAAGGCTGCCCACTCTCTCCCTACTTATTCAATATAGTTCTTGAAGTTCTAGCCAGAGCAATCAGACAACAAAAGGAGGTCAAGGGGATACAGATCAGAAAAGAAGAAGTCAAAATATCACTATTTGCAGATGATATGATAGTATATTTAAGTGATCCCAAAAGTTCCCCCAGAGAACTACTAAAGCTGATAAACAACTTCAGCAAAGTGGCTGGGTATTAAATTAACTCAAATAAATCAGTAGCCTTCCTCTACACAAAAGAAAACAAGCCGAGAAAGAAATTAGGGAAACTACATCCTTCATAATAGACCCAAATAATATAAAGTACCTCGGTGTGACTTTAACCAAGCAAGTAAAAGATCTGTACAATAAGAACTTCAAGACACTGAAGAAAGAAATTGAAGAAGACCTCAGAAGATGGAAAGATCTCCCATGCTCATGGATTGGCAGGATTAATATAGTAAAAATGGCCATTTTACCAAAAGCGATCTACAGATTCAATGCAATCCCCATCAAAATACCAATCCAATTCTTCAAAGAGTTAGACAGAACAATTTGCAAATTCATCTGGAATAACAAAAAACCCAGGATAGCTAAAACTATCCTCAACAATAAAAGGACTTCAGGGGAATCACTATCCCTGAACTCAAGCAGTATTACAGAGCAATAGTGATAAAAACTGCATGGTATTGGTACAGAGACAGACAGATAGACCAATGGAACAGAATTGAAGACCCAGAAATGAACCCACACACCTATGGTCACTTGATTTTTGACAAAGGAGCCAAATCCATCCAATGGAAAAAAGATAGCATTTTCAGCAAATGGTGCTGGTTCAACTGGAGGTCAACATGTAGAAGAATGCAGATCGATCCATGCTTATCACCCTGTACAAAGCTTAAGTCCAAGTGGATCAAGGACCTCCACATCAAACCAGACACACTCAAACTAATAGAAGAAAATCTAGGGAAGCATCTGGAACACATGGGCACTGGAAAACATTTCCTGAACAAAACACCAATGGCTCATGCTCTAAGATCAAGAATCGGCAAATGGGATCTCATAAAACTGCAAAGTTTCTGTAAGGCAAAGGACACTGTGGTTAGGACAAAACGGCAAACAAGAGATTGGGAAAAGATCTTTACCAATCCTACAACAGATAGAGGGCTTATATCCAAAATATACAAAGAACTCAAGAAGTTAGACCAGGGGAGACAAATAACCCTATTAAAAAATGGGGTTCAGAGCTAAACAAAGAATTCACAGCTGAGGAATGCCGAATGGCTGAGAAACACCTAAAGAAATGTTCAACATCTTTAGTCATAAGGGAAATGCAAATCAAAACAACCCTGAGATTTCACCTCACACCAGTGAGAATGGCTAAGATCAAAAACTCAGGTGACAGCAAATGCTGGCGAGGATCTTGGGAGAAAGAGGAACACTCCCCATTGTTGGTGGGGTTGCAGACTGGTACAACCATTCTGGAAATCAGTCTGGAGGTTTCTCAGAAAATTGGACATTGAACTGCCTGAGGACCCAGCTATACCTCTCTTGGGCATATACCCAAAAGATGCCCCAACATATAAAAAAGACACGTGCTCCACTATGTTCATCGCAGCCTTATTTATAATAGCCAGAAGCTGGAAAGAACCCAGATGCCCTTCAACAGAGGAATGGATACAGAAATTGTGGTACATCTACACAATGGAATATTACTCAGCTATCAAAAACAACGACTTTATGAAATTTGTAGGCAAATGGTTGGAACTGGAAAATATCATCCTGAGTGAGCTAACCCAATCACAGAAAGACATACATGGTATGCACTCATTGATAAGTGGCTATTAGCCCAAATGCTTGAATTACCCTAGATGCCTAGAACAAAGGAAACTCAAGACGGATGATCAAAATGTGAATGCTTCACTCCTTCTTTAAAAAGGGAACAAGAATACCCTTTGGCAGGGAAGAGAGAGGCAAAGATTAAAACAGAGACTGAAGGACACCCATTCAGAGCCTGCCCCACATGTGGCCCATATATATACAGCCACCCAATTAGACAAGATGGATGAAGCAAAGAAGTGCAGAAGTGTAGATCGCTCCTGAGAGACACAGCCAGAATACAGCAAATACAGAGGCGAATGCCAGAAGCAAACTACTGAACTGAGAATAGGACCCCTGTTGAAGGAATCAGAGAAAGAACTGGAAGAGCTTGAAGGGGCTCGAGACCCCATATGTACAACAATGCCAAGCAACCAGAGCTTCCAGGGACTAAGCTACTATCTAAAGACTATACATGGACTGACCCTGGACTCTGACCTCATAGGTAGCAATGAATATCCTAGTAAGAGCACCAGTGGAAGGGGAAGCCCTGGGTCCTGCAAAGACTGAACCCCCAGTGAACTAGACTGTTGGGGGGAGGGCGGCAATGGGGGGAGGGTGGGGAGGGGAAAACCCATAAGGAAGGGGAGGGGGGAAGGGGGATGTTTGCCCGGAAACCGGGAAAGGGAATAACACTCGAAATATATACAAAAAACATTCAAGTTAATAAAAAAAAAAAAATTTGTAGTGTCATACAAATTACCAATTGAGGTATGCCTAGAAAACTCAATAGATTCCTTTAAGTAATCTTATGAGTAAATTGAAACTATTTTTCAATTTGCTGATGGATAATTTAAACTTTAAACTTTATTTTTCCAATCTGTTATTGCAGTTCAAGACAAAATTATAAATATTGAGTACATTGAGAAAATGTAAAGCACATGAGACATCAAGGGACATAAGCAAGACTCAAAAACACAAATGTCAAGTTTCTTTCACATGTGGAACCATAACAAAATAACTTGTCACCTTAGAAAGTGACAGAGGCTGGTGAGATGGTGCAGTATCAAGAGCACATGATATTCTTCTTCTTCTTCTTCTTTTTTTTTTTTTTTTTGGATGTTTCAACAGCCTTTATTTCCAGATGTCCTATAGAAATATAGGAACAAAGCACTGTGGTGTTGCCATAAAAACAGATAGACTGATAGAATCAAACCAAAGACCCAGAGGTAAATCCACACACCTATGGACACCTACTTTTTTTTATTAGATATATTTCTTTACTTACATTTCAAATGTTATTCCCTTTCCAGATTTCCTGTCCATAAGCCCCCATCCCCTCCCCTTACCCTCCCAACACGGGTATTCCCTGCACACATCCCTATTACTGCGACCCCCTATATTCCCCTGCATTGGGAATGCAACCTTGTCAGGACCAAGGGCTTACCCTTCTACTGGTGCCCCAACAACCTATTCTCGGCTACATATGAAGTTGGAGTCCTGGGTCAGTCCATGTATAGTCTTTCAGTTGCGGTTTAGTTCTGGAACTTCTGGTTGGCTGGCATTGTTGTTCTTATGGGGTTGCAAGCTCCTTCAACTCTTTCAATTTCTCTTATTCCCCGCAAGGGAGTCCTATTATCAGTTAGGTGGTTTGCTGCTAGCATTGACATTGCATGCTAGCTCTGTATTGGATATGGTCTGGATGTGTCTCTCAGGAGCGATCTATATCTGGTCACTTTCTGCATGCAATTTTTAGCTTCATCAATCTATCTAGTTTTGGGGGATACACACACACACACACACACACACACACACACACATGCACAGAGTTCCCTTCCTAATATATTCATTATTCTAATAATAGATTACATCCATTATATATATTCTACGTATATACTTTTAATAATACGTATTAGGAAGGGGACTATGGAGGAATACAATGTCGATTGGAGTGTTGGGGATGATGAATATGGGTGACAACAAGAAGAACACAGTCATCAGCATATGTTAAATTGATAAAATGAAACCTGAAATTTTCTAAAAGAGTGTATACAGATAAAGAAAAAAAAAAACCTAAAGCAATCAATATATAAACGCACTTGAAAATATGAAACACTCCTTTTAAATCTTAAAATGCCACTTTCAGTTTCCCAAAATTACGTTTGATTATTTATACTAATAAGGTACATGAGCCCCAAAATAGAATCAAAAGTTTTTGCAGTCTCAAAATTCAGTATTTTGGAACCTACTGAGATTAGACTCTTTATAGTGCCTAAAGCTTCCTCTCTGGGGATTTAGCTCAGTGGTAGAGCGCTTACCTAGGAAGCGCAAGGCCCTGGGTTCGGTCCCCAACTCCGAAAAAAAGAACAAAAAAAAATAGATGTATGTCATGTTTTTACTTATTTTCTAATAATTAAAAATAACAAATAAATAATCAAACACCAAAAAAGTATTACACAGATAAAAATACCCAGACACTGTAAAAACAAGCTCAAAGTCAGCAAATGCTTCAGGTGTGTGAAATGCGCTGTATGCGACCTGTAACAGACCAAAAATCTCTTAAAATTTACACAGTTTTCTGTCTCAATAAACAACAAATAAATGAAGTAAAGATTTGAACGAAATCAGGTAGAATTGACATTCTAGGGTCACAGTTCACAGTATCCAGTAGAGGTCATTGCTCTGAGTCTGAAAATGTGATGAATGGTGAAAATTACTACTAATTATAGTGGAAATTAAAGATTGGTACTAGATAATTCCAGTTGATAAAGGCTAGGTGAACAGCCTGAGGATTATTATGAGACCCCCAAGGAGAACAATGCCTTGGAAGAATAGCTTACTGTGCAATTGTAGATTGACTCTGACAATAGGGTTAAAGGGAATCAGATAAGTAGATCAATAATCCTAATAAGTCTGATTAAACAAATATAGAGTGTAAAAAATGTTACCAGATATAGGTCCATATAACTACAGATTCATTGCATCTTAAAAACATCCAATGGTAATATAACGAGTCGTTATTTGATACTTACTTCTGCATTTGTATAAAATAGGAAAATGCCTACAATTTTTATTCCTTTCTCAGTAAAATAAATGAAAATTGTACATATCAGTATGGCATGTTATATATTTATGTATAGACATGTAGTATCATGTATACATCATTTAAATGCATAATTTTAATCCTTTATTGTGAAAACATTCAATATTCTTTTTCTACCTTTTAAGGTATAGTGGATTACTATTTTATATATTTACTTGATAGTCCAGTGGAACGCTAGACTTCTTACTTCTACCTAGTGATAACACCAACCGATTGATAAAGCTTTCCCATCTTTTTATTCCCCATCTACTTTTCAGGTTCTAAAAACAGAACAAAGTATTCTGCTCTCTTCTTCTAGATCAAATATTTGGGATTCCCCACATATGTGACGTCATCAGAGTCTTGCCCTGCTATGACTAATAGAGTAGATCTCACTTGATGATAATTCTCCATTATTTCTGTAATAGCAACATCATTATTTTTCGAGACAAATAATAGTTTTTTTCTATGTAACTCATTTGTGTATAAAGAGTTTTTATTAATGGGCATTTAGTTGTTCTTAGTGATTTTCTGAATAATGCTATAATGAAGGTGAGGTTGCCAGTGTCTCTTGAGCACATTCATTTCTTTCTTTTTTTTTTTTTTTGTATCTACATAAAGTTGTGGGATGTTTTGTTTGCATTGTATTGTTGCTCAATTGTTCATTTGGAGGGATTTTTTTCAGTGTGTCTAGAATTGTTTTAACTATGTATATTCCTGTACATAACACTCAAGGCTTCAATTTTGTCACATATAGATGAGAGCTTGTTCATTCTTTTTGAAATTCAGTTAAAGAAGTCATGAAATTTCTCAATTCGAAAGCCACAAAGTTTCAATTCAAATTTTAAAAAAATTAACCCTAGTTCACTCTGAATATAGTGAAAATATTTACAATAAACTGAGGTTAACTGGATACCATCAAATATAAGTTCACTGAGGAACTTAAAAATGCTTATCTTGATATGCAATTACAGAACTTTTAGAGTCCACCAAAATAAAATGTTTTATTAAAGTGTTCCTATCTGTAGAGGAATGTTAATCCTGCCACATGGCTGCTGTGAACATATGCAAAGACCAAAGAATGGTCTAAGTGATCTGGCTTGAATGCAGACATGGCCGTAGCAAACACCTTTAATCCCAAACAATGAAGTCTATTTAAGGGAAGGTAAGACTAACTACCAGAAAGAGAATTGAAAGGTTAGGATACGCCCAATTCTCATGAGTACAGCACAGGTAAGAGAAGGTATTTTAGAGGAACACAGGAAGAAAGTTTATCAGGAACTTGGGTCTTAAGTCAGTTGATACTCAATGCAGAGAGTGCAGGGCAGTAGAAATGAATTCTTTGATGATTTCATGCAGTTCTTCACAGATCAGAAGAGGCAGTTGAAGCCAGAGAGTAAGAAGGTGCCGAAGATTAGAAAAAATTGAGTTTGATAGCAAGCAGAGGCATTCAATGAGGATTTGGAAGAAAGCAGATAGAATCAGTCAGCTTGGAGAGGAGTTTGAGCCAGAAAATCTGATTTGGACTAGCCAGAAAGCAGAGGACGTCTGACAGAAAGTTTACAAAGGATGTCATACATCTGACAGAAAGCCACAGAGGAGACTCATCTCCAGAAATTTCAGTCATCACAATGTAGTCAGCAATAAGTAAAAAAATTAAATTCTCTATATTTAAAATGCTAAATTTCCAAAAGAAGTTAAGAAATGTTAAATTATAGAAGACATATAATATGCAAATTGATTAGAATATTTATTTAGTTAAAAATTTTAAGTATTTTTATTTACTTTAATTATTCACTGTTTATGATTTGTATTAATTAAAACATCTAAAGACTTGAAAGGTCCAAAGCAATTTACAAAAACATGGTTAGAGCCTCAATACTACTTCCTTTCTAAGATTATCAATCTGCATAGTTATTGGTTGCACAGATTTTAGTAATGAAAAGAATTAGGAAAGTAAAATATAAACATGGTCATACAGAGTTAACATTTATTTTTACTATAACAATCAGTTTGTAGAAAATTTGTCACCACCATTTTAATCTGAAACAAACATTAAAAATGATTAAATCCTTCTTCTATACCACAGTATAATGAATTGTAAAAACTAATCCTAAGCTGGTGATGAAAGTTAGTATTATATACAGGATAGAATATTCAAAAAAATTAAGTATAAGTATTGTATTAAAGATCTGTTGTTTGGCTTGAAGCGTCATAAAGTGATATTTTACCCTTAAAGCTTTAGCATGTTATATAAATTATCATATAGTGTCATTTGCCTCCTAAAGGATGAATTATTAAAGAACTTGGTAGCTGTGTTTATGGTCACACGCTTTATACTCTGGATGCAGCAACTATATACAGCTATAATTGTGGATGTGGCCGTAAAATAGATCTTGAGAAATTGAAATTTTTATCCAAAGGTCAGAATCATTCTCATCAGGCATAAACACATTGAAATGTCTATTATTCAAGGGGAAGGCTATTCTAATACAGCCTTTTTTCCTATTAGATATTCAGATAAAAATATATTTTCCTGTTTGGATCTAAACATATATAGATCCAAAATGTTGCATTCCATTTCAAGGAGAGGAGTATTTTAATTGGTTATCTGGTCAGATTCAAGATTAAAATTATGATGTTAACATTTGAAGTTTCCTTTCCTAGAAGAAGTAAATACAATGCAGTTTGGAAAGAGATCTTGTAAGTGACAGTACGTTAAAAAGTCTTTATGTCATTTGCAACATAATCATTTCATTTGTTTGTCTGCTTTTTCTAGAGTAATTTATGATCCTTGAGCTATCAGTCACAGAAAATAATTACTGAGTATCCTTGCCTAGTAGGATGAAGAATAGTGTTTGTGGATCTGAATATTCTGCTTCACACAGAATTAAAAATTTAGCAAATTGGGTAATATTCATTCATCTTTGAAAATGCAATATTCAATGACAAATTTAGAACTGAGAATCTATACAATCATATTTATGTTTATTATGTCACATGAACACTAAAACAAAATCAATTTTGTGGATAAAATTTCAGCCAAGGACATTTCAAGAACAATACAAAGGACACAAGGCACACAAAGGATTTTTCTAACGATTTCTGATAATAATGTGCCCTGAATGCAATGGCTACCACAACCGATTCCCATTACATAAGCTGGAATTTTTTTTAAAAAGTAGTGACTGAACAGTACTACTTTAAAGAAATACATATAAGGAACCCAAATTCAAACTTGAGAATTAGATTGCGAAATTTGCAAAAGCACTATCTGTAAAACTGCATCACACAAGTCTTAGCAAAATGGCTCAGTGGTCAAAAGCACATGGTGACATTCTAGATGACTGGAGTCCTAGTATACTCTTAAAAGGCAGAATAGGACTACTTGTAACTCTAGCTACAATGAATTTTATACTTTTATCTGATCTTGGTTGGCACATATATGCACATTGCAAATCAAAATAGACACAGAATCATAGGTAAAAAGAAATTATTTTAAAATTCGAGCAGGTACAATTTTATTATCTTTGTAAATGAGCAAGAATGAGAAAGTATTACATATTAGTAAAAATTATCTGGTGATCTCTCTCATGGTGGTGAAACAGCATACACATTTTGTAGGAAAATAATGGAAGGATATTTAGTGTTTATGATTATTTTCTTTGAATGAGCAATTTCATGATTTTCTATCATACCTGTTTGGGCAGTAAACAAGAGGAATGTAAAAAGTACTGATCATCGCTTTTAAAAACTGAACTGTTGGCAAATAATTCTACTCCTTGGACCTTACAGAGGACTAATCATGTTTGTTTCTTATTCCAATAACAATCAAGTTTGCAGTTACAGCTCAGAAATATCATGTAGCCTTCAGATGTCACTGTTTCTAATTACTTGGCAAACCTCAAACTTTCAGAGTGGCGAAGCATTATCTTACTTAGGGAGAAACTCAGGATATTATAGTTGATTTTTTTTCTACTACAGACTATGAATTCCTTATTAGAACTACATGAGAAAGGGATAGTTTCAGTTGGGATATTTTGGGATGAGGGTTATGCAAAAGGAGATACAAGGGAAAGAGCTTGGATCTAAACACGGAATTTATTTATGTTTCACATTCATCTCACACATAGAGAGCATGAATGACAGCTTATAAGATATTTTCACACTGACGTGACTGGAGCACTTGTTTTCACTGTGCAGAGCTTTACATTCGTTGTCCACAATCAGTGCTGAAAGCTGTTTTGAAGTAGAAGCTTGTACATTTCAGGTATTTGGGTTAGTGGTGTGAAATCATCAAGACAAACATTTCTTAGGTGTGTCTCCTAGGCTGAAAGAAAAAGTTTTCCTAAATGTAGCTCAATTCTATTGGAAAAACAAAAACAAAAACAAAAACAAAAACAAAAACAAAAAAAGAAAAAAGAAAAACGAAAAAAAGGAAAATGAACATGTATACTGTGTTAACTGCAAAATGCTTTGTCAATGCAATCTGTAACAAATTAACCTTAAAGGTCCTTGAGACATGATCTGCAAGTAAGACTGCTTGGAGAGAATGGGGAACTGGGACAACATTGAGACCATCCTGACAACTCTGCATCCACAACACTGCTTCCTGTGGCTGTCGAAGAGATTTTGATCATTTTCTCTCTCTGCACTATGGAGGGATTGCTGTGGATGGGTACGTGCACATAGACAACTTTTTGTGATACATTAAGATAAAAAAGAAATAATTTAATGTATTCTGCCTACATAAAAAGAATGCTTACTTCCTTATTAAATCAGTATCATACAGTTATGTGGATATGGTCTTATTTATCTCACATGTGACTATTTCTATATCATTTCTGAGATGAGATTGTAAAGAAACACACATTTATTTTTATAAGTGAGATTTATTTTGCATGTTTAATTTCATATCCATCTATAATTATGAGACTGTAATGTGTAACAATAATTTTCAAAACAATAAGCCCATATAAACAGTATAAATTTTGAACAAATAACAATAGAAAGTAAAATCATTCTTCCACATTCATTTAAACTCACAACCTGGAAGGTAGAAAATATTAATGGTACAGTGTTTATAGTCTAAGGAAATTCATACGTAAGAGACTTACTGGGATAAATGCCAGTCTTCTGTATCTCATTGTTCATCTACCTTACAAGATTTTTCTCAGAAACACGGAATTTAGGAAAGCCTTTCCAAAATCTACCCACATACCAAATGTATAGCTACAATTACACAAGCACTGTGTGCTCATGATTAAGGTAGAATCTTAGCACAAGACACCCTTTTTGACTTTACCCTCATGAGTGCTGTAATATGGCAGGATTAATACACTTCAGGCTCAATGGAAGTACAGAAGATATTCTATTAAAAAAATTGGTTTCATGCATGTGAAAAATTTGGAGAATGTATGACTACCCTCAGAAGAGAAAAGATGACCTGCGTTTACATATTTTATCTCACTTCCTGAGATGACAGGTCTAATGAAAGAGGCACAGGCAGAGGTGCCTAAGGTGTTTTAATGATCAACTATCCCCATTTGAGAAAATTGAATCTAAAAAAAGCCGATTAATTAATGTTATAAGTGTAAATACATGCATCTATCATTTAAAATATATATCTACTAAAAAATAAAGCCAAGACAAAACATTTAAAACATTGTTCCACTAATCTGGTTGTGTATGTTTTCGTGAGTTATGTAAACTAGGTAAGTCTTTACCTTTCTGAATGTTGGTTCATCAATAAAAAAAAAAAACAAACTTGTTTTTACTGTAGTTTTGAAGGTGAAAATCTTTACTCTCTTCTGGTCCCATAAAACTGAGAAATTTATATAAAGAGCATCGAACAGTACAGAGGATGTCTGTGTGTATGTTTTAATTTGATACAACATATTGACTATAAAATGAAAGAAAGTATGTAATTTTCTTTAACTTTCCAGCTTGTTTCTTTTTACAGAATCATTTTATTTTCATTTATGTCTGGGTATGTGTGTCTTATTGAGTGAACACCTTATTTGTACAGATACCCAGGGAGATCAGGAGAGGGTCTGTTTAGGCACCACCTGATATGGGTGTTGGGAGCCCAACTTGAAGCCTTTGTAAGTACTTTAAGCCACTGAACAATCTCTCTAGCCTCCCACTCTTAATTCTTAATTGAAGTACCTGAGGAAATACCATTGACACAAAATGGACTGGTTTGCTAAATGAATACAAATTCCCATAGAAAGAAAAGATTAAAATAAGACAGTAAAATATGCATTTCACAGAAGCTTAGAAGTAAGCACCTATGATTTGCATTCCTAAATAGATAACAGAATTACTGCTACATGGAGAGCAAATACTCCTAAAGTCGATGCAGTGCATTTCATAGGGACAATTTCCGGTTAATATTACAGAGATCATTTCTACTTTCTGGAAAATATTTATAATCACTTCAATGGATGTTTTTGTATTATATATTCCAAAGGATGAAAATAATCATTTTAATGAGATCCCTTAATAAATGGAACATGTATAAGGTTTGTTAATCATTCTAACAAACACATGCATTATATTTATCAAACATATACAACCGCGAAAAGCTTTCTAGGAATAAGCAATATGAGGAAGACCTTTATTTAAATCAAGTATTAAAATAATTATAAATAATAAAATGCTGATCATCAATTCATACATAAAATTAGGTTATATATCATGCTTAAGTTAAATTCCAGTCCTAAATTCTGTTTTCTAATTAGCATGATTATGATTGTTACTGTTGTTTGGATTGTTTGGGTCTTATCTGATAAGAAAGCCTAGGGTGTCCGGGAACTCATTATATTATTCTGGCTGACGGCAAACTCATAATCCTCTGCCTCTAACTTGTAAGTGCTGAAGAAAACACACACTCACTCCACATTTTGTAGCTTTTTCATTTTATTATTAACTTATTATTTTTATTTGGAGAAGGAAAATGAGGAGATAAAACCTGTGATCACTATGAACTTCATCTGAAAATGTTTACTGTCAGTACATGGTAAGTGGGGTTCCCAAACCTACCTTAAATATGGAATAGAGTCCTCTTTAGAAGCTGTGGAAGCTGCAGTTCATAATTTTTATTCTTTGTTTTATGAGTATACTCATTGGATCATTTAGTTTCAACATCATAAATACATGAAATGTTTCCACTATTTTCTGTATATTGTTTATACTACCTAGTTTCATGACAATGTGGCACAAGTTAGGGTCTAAGACAGGAGGAAGCCTCAACTGAGAAAATGCCACCATATTATTGGTCTGTAGACAAGCATGCAGGCCATTTTCTTAATTACTGACTGATAGGGGATAGCCCAGTCTACTGTGAGTGGTGCAGTTCCTAGGCTCATGGTCCTTAGTTCTATGAGAATGCAGGATTTAAAAGCCCTGAGATAGATGTAAGCCAGTAACCAGCACTCCTCCATGGCCCCTACAATGCTTGAGTTTCTGTCCTGACTTCCTGAAAGGTGAACTATGATGTGGAAATGGAATCTGAATGAATCCATAAACATTTTCTCATCAAATTGTTCTGGTCACAGTGTTTCATTACAGCATGTGTATCTAGTAATCTTATCAGAGAAAATTACATTTAAAATTGATTTCTTTTTAAATATTTCTTTTCAACTGCAAAACTTTACTTAAATGATATTCATTAGTTCAATTAATATTTGGCTGATGAATATATATTGAATCCCACATATATATTTATGTATATGTAAAGTATTGTCATGTATTTGTAACCAAAATTATTATGTTGATATTTATTTCAGAAGACTGCAGCACCTGGAAATAAGAGTAGTCTGATAAAATAAAGACAAATATTAAAATGGAATGACAATGATTAAACAATCAAATGAAATCAAGTCAAATTTGAGGTCTAGAAATTTTTCACAATGAAGCAACCTCAAGTAACTGCAGAAGAGTAATGATTTGAGTAATTGTACACACCGTGATTTGTGTACATTTGCTAAAAAACTCTAATCTGTAGAGAAGCAATGTATATTCAACAGAAAATACAAGCTAGCATTTTCTCAAAGCTCTAAACGCCAATTTACACCAATAAGGTATAGTCTTTTTGAAAATTTGACTATGCCTAAATATTTCCAAAATCTTTTCAACTGATAATGGAACTTTATACAGTAAAGAAGTATAATAATTTCAATTTCTTTAAATCTATACTTCTTGATAATATTCCCATACACATTCATGCGAATTGTAAAGGGAAATATTTGGTATTTGAAAAGCCTATGATAATATGTGATTTGTTAAATAAAAACCATGCTAGCCTTACTAGACACACTGTAGTTATATTCCTTTTGAAAGGTTTCTTAGAGTCTTCAAAAAATCATTTTTGAGAAAATTCAGAAAGGTAGGTGAGCATTTCTTTGGAAAGAGTAACTGTCTCTAAATTTTACTTTTGGCTTCTACAGTACTTGTTTTCAACTCTGAATTTTAATAATGATAGCTTTTGTTCAGCCACATATGAATATTTTTAGGGAAAATCATCCATTTAATTAATCTTTGATTAATAATATATTTAAATTGGTTAAAATACTTTTCAGTTGTCTTAATAATTCCTATTCCATTACAAATCTTATAATCATATAATCTGTCATAGTCTATTTAATGGTTTTTCACTGTTTGATTTACAAAAAGAAATAAGAAATGTTTACTTTCAGAATGTCAAGATAGATCAGTACATAAAGTCACATGTACATAAGCATGGAGTCCTCAATTCAATTCCCAGAACCTGGGTACATAACCTTTTTTTTTTTTTTTTTTTTTTTTTGCTGTGCAAAAACATCATTGTTGTAGTAATTTCTTACCTCCAAAATCCATATTAAAAACATAATTCAGTTATTATATTTATAATCTGTATACCAAGATTGGACAGATCTATCACTATACTAATTAATTCCCTAACTATAAGACCCTAGCTACTTTATGCTTCTCTAGGTCATGTCTTCCTTTTACCTCCTCTCCACCTCCTCTTCCTCTGTCTTCTCTTTAATATGTCCAGGCCCATCATAACCTTCTACTGTCCAATTAACAGCTCTAGACTTGGGGTTGGGGATTTAGCTCAGTGGTAGAGCGCTTGCCTAGGAAGCGCAAGGCCCTGGGTTCGATCCCCAGCTCCGAAAAAAAGAACCAAAAAAAACAAACAAACAAAAAAAAAACAAAAAAACAGCTCTAGACTTTATTTGACCAGTCGAACTGGGAGAAATTAAAGTGAGATCATCTGAGTTCATTATCTACCCCTCATTGGGGACAGCCACTCATGAAAAAGCAGAATTAACATCAAAACACATACAATACCAGGGCAACCTACAAGACATCACGACCATAAATACCATGACCAAAAAAAAAATTGTTTACTTTTTACAGTTTACTAGAGTCAACATTTTCTGGGACAGCATGGTAACAAGTGTCAGGAAAGGACCTGGATCAGAGAGCCATGTTCACAACTGTACTGCAGGCAGTGGGGAGAGAACTGGATGTGAAAGAACTCTTCTTGCTCTCAAAACGCTCCACCAATTAACCCTTTCTCCAGCAAGGTCACACCTCCTAAGCCTCACAGCACCATCAACTGAGGAACAAGGATTCAAACGCTTGCTGATTGGGTCAAGGGGAAGGAGTTAATCCAGTTCACATTTAAAGACCACTCTAGGTGAAGGGAAAGAGAACCAGCTCCAGTGTTGTCCTCTGACCTCCACAAATATCCACTCAAACACGCATGTGAAATCAGCCGGTCAATAACTTACACAAAAGTTCAAGACCACCTTTTGGCATTTAATCTAGGCTTGCCCCACAGTAACCTGCAACAGCCTGGTTACTGTGTGCCTGACTCACTATACAACGGGATGTTTGCCCCCTTTTCTCTCTCTTGCTCTCTTGCTCTTCGTCTGCACTGCTCCTGTTTCCCCTCTCTACCCATTCTCCTCCTCTCTCTCCACATGTCCACGTGCTCCTCTTCTCTCTCTCTCTCTCTCTCTCTCTCTCTCTCTCTCTCTCTCTCTCTCTCTCTCTTTCTCTGTCTCTACTCCCTCAACTTCCCTCCCCATTCTCTGAATAAACTCTATTCTATACTACACCATGTATGGCTGGTCCTTCATGAGGAGGGGATGCCTAATCAGGGGATCACAAAGGCAACCCCTTCCACCCCAGCTGACTGCACATCCACCAAACATATACCTCTTTCCTTTATCTTTTTTATAAAACACTGCATGGCCCACGTTGGGGTCCATCCCATCTGCAGATACCAAACCCCCACACTATTGCTGATGCCAAAATGTGCTTGGAGACAGGAGCCTAGTATGGATGTCCTCTGTGAGTTTTTCCCAGCACCCAACTAAGACAGACACAGATACTCAGAGCCAACCATTGGACTGAGCCTGGAGACCCTAATGGAACAGTTAAGAGAAGGAATGAAGGGGTTGGGGATTTAGCTCAGTGGTAGAGCGCTTGCCTAGGAAGCGCAAGGCCCTGGGTTCGTGTCCCCAGCTCCGAAAAATAGAACCAAAAAAAAAAAAAAAAAGAGAGAGAGAAGGAATGAAGGAGCTGAAGTGGATTGCAACCCCATAGACAGAACTTGCAGGGACTAAACCACCAACCAAAGAGCATTCATGGCTGGGTCCATGGTTCCTGCTACATATGTGGCAGAGGATTGCCTTATCTGGCATCAAGGGTAGAGGAGGCACTTGGTCATGTGTAGACTTATTGCCCCAGTGAAGAGGGATACAAGAGGGACAAGGTAAGAGTGAGTGGGTAGGTGGGGCGCACCCTCTTAAAGGCAAAGGGGAGGAGAGATGGGTTAAGAGCGGGTAGAAAGACAGAATTTAAATTTAAATCTATAAAATAATTAATAACTTAAAAATTCAAAGTATGAAAAGCTTACTTTCTTCCCCTCTAACATTCTTAAGAAATTTTAATTTCTGATAAGAAAAATAAAGAACGTATTTCTTTATTTATTTCTTTATCTATTTCCTCCTACTACAGGAAATAGATATTCAATCTCAGTATTTGGGTATTTTATAAAAATAATAAAGGGAATTTATAATCTAAGAACATAATTAGCACAACAATTACTGGGAACTTCATATATTATAAACAGCATAAAGTGGAGTGTGATCATTAATTTAAAATTCTAATGCAATAGAATAAAAATATTCTCTGATTTGCTGGAAAATACAGGGTTATAGGATAGTCATAGTCATTTCACAAGCAAAGTATTCAATTCTTTACTTTAAGTGTCTGTTTCATAAAAACATTTTCTCACAAAAAATTTTTTAATATGACCAATTCCCCAAGCTTTTTTTTTTTTTTTTTTTCCGAGCTGGGGACCCAACCCAGGGCCTTGGCGCTTCCTAGGCAAGCGCTTATACCACTGAGCTAAATCCCAACCCTCCCAAGCTTTTTTATCTGAACCTTAAATGAATGCTTAAAGATATTGAATGAAATCAAAATTAGAATATCACATAAGCCATAATACATGTTTATTTTTTATTAATGTTATCTTTGTTTTTATTTTTTTCACCTAGAAAATTTGTTGTGATCTTTGAAACATTATATACAAAAGCTGTTTCTCACACATACCTTCTCATTCATATTTGGGGTAAAGCTCTCCTTTTGTATAAAATGGTTTCAGATATATTTATGTTTTGGGGTGTGGAGTAATTTCATTTCAGAAATTTTTCTTACATGTACACAAAATGAAAAGGAAAGAGAATAGAAAGATAGACAGAAACCACATCAAATAGGAATTAAATCTTTAACTTTAAAGGGTATTTATGCTTGGCTGACAGTTACCATAACTCATAACATTATAAGCACATCAAAGAAATTACACAAAACAATTTCAAAGGCAGTTATTTATAAACACTGTCTGGTGTGTGGTTCTAGCCACTTTCAAAACCCAAGCAGGAGCATCATTTGACCTGAGAAGTTAGGAGCAGCTTGGGTGTTATTGACTGATCCTAACTCTAAAGCAAAATCAAGGAAAAGAAAAAGTTACAACTCACTACTTCTGTAAAGTAGACATCAAGTACAAAGTGTTGAAAATTAATAAGAATAAATACAAAGGCAGTGTAGACTACTATTCTTGAATATTACTGCTCCTTTTGATTTTATTGACATGAATTTCATATTTTATTACATTTAAATGAGCTCTTCTCTTTCTGTGTATGAGAGCTGGCTTTTCCCCATCAGCATTCATCATTGTTCTTTATTCAATGTTTTTCCTGATCTTGGAGGCAGGTCGTGATTAAGTCTCTTTATATAAGGCTTTCATAATTTTCTTTTCTTAAAAACAATGGAATACAAAGGGTGACAAGAGACCAGGAGACCTTTATTCTTCTTTTGTCCTTCTTACTATGTTGTTTTATTTCCTGCCCAAATTTCCTACCTCTCTCCTTGCTTGAGTGATTTTACCTCAATCTAGGCTCTCCAAGTGACTTCAGCAATAAATGTGCTTATAGCTACAGGTAATCCCGTAATATTTCATCATTCCTTGCTTATTTATTATATTACCATACAATGGGAAGTAGAACTCTCATTTAGAGATCTATGTGTTTTATTCTATCACCAACAACTCTTAATACTTTGTTCTTTCTAAATATTATTGGTTTATTTATCTCAAACATCACATAAAGCTTCTGTCACTATTGTTCAGGTTAGCAATTTCTGTTGGCCGAATTGTAAATGCACAGTTTATTGTGTGTAATGTAGAGGACTCGAATTCAGTTGAAGAGTACCTCTACCGTGATTTCAAAAATGTGTCATCAAACTAATTTATTGCCATTTTCTGTCTTCTGACAACTTGAAGATGAATTGCTTTGGTCTTGGAATCATTCCCTTTTTCTTGCCCCTTTCTGTGTTCACTGTATTGAGGATTACATTTCAACATATAAATTTATGTGTTATTTGGATGCAGATGACTTTAGCATGTAACAAATCACTTTCAAACATACTGGTAAAATTAATTTATCAGTATCATCCTTACTTTAGACTTGTTGACTAGACACATGTAAATAATTGCCATCTGAAGGCTTTCATCTCAGTGAACTGTCAGCAAAATTGAATAATGTTATGGAAAGGCTTAATCAAACCAGTCCACAACAATATTATCAAGAAATTTTGTTTGACTTGACTGTTGTGACTAGAGTAGTGGGAAACTGCTCACATTTTTGCTTTTGTCATTTACCCTCTCCATCTGGTTGACCTGAATCTTTTCATACAAGGGCAAACTCTGTTTCCTCTGACATTTGCATAGCAGCTGTCTTCGCCAGCTTGAAGGAACAATGGAGAAAACTAAGTCTCATTGAGGCCGCACTAGGTCTGTCACAGTTGGCTGCTCTCAGTGAATCACAAAATCACACCAAGTTCATCAGAAATTGGCTGTCTACAACCAGGAGTAGACAAAGTCATTGTTCATGGTGTACACAACAAGCTTAGAGAGAAACTAGAAGCTTTGAGGTTTTACAATGCTAAATATCATCTCCTTGTCTACAGTGTACAAATATAATTATCAGGATGCTCTAGTTTTAAACATTTGTGTCTTTTTCCATTCAGAATCATGTACCCCTTTCCTATCTCAGTGGATAGCAACTCCTTCAAATTTGTAGTCATTTGAAAATTTCAGAGGATTTTTCTCTTCTGCTCTCATAATATCTCATTTGATGCTTTAACAAATCACATATTGTCTATTTGCAAAGTATAGGAGATATGAAACCAATTTCACTATCTCTACTCCTTTTGCATTAGTTTGGCATAAATTATTGAAAACAGGGGTTGGGGATTTAGCTCAGTGGTAGAGCGCTTGCGTAGTAAGCGCAAGGCCCTGAGTTCGGTCCTCAGCTCCGGAAAAAAAATTATTCAAAACAACTTCTGAATAATTGGAGTAGTCTTACTTTTCCTCTTTGTCATCTCTTCTCAGATGGTAGGGAGTCTGTGAGAAGATGAAAGCTAATTTTATTTCTGTTTCACAAAGATAATGTATGAAAAATCTAGACTATAGAACTCGCTACCCTATTTTGTCCTAATCATTTGTTTAATTTTCTGCCTCTTTCCACAAAAATATACCTGCTGCTTTTATGTAATCCATATATAGGTACTATATTTCATTCTAACTTTATGATGGTGTGAAAGCATGCTCACAGGACCACTGACTTTGACTTTCAGTATGGGGTTTCATAAATTGAATGATATACTCTTTTTCTGGCAGATGTCAGGCCTCCAAGAGACAACAGAACACTACAAAACAATGTATAATAAAGCAAGGAAAAGTCTTCATGTAGAGGATGAAAAAGGCAACTCAGTAGGAGGAAAAGAGTCCCAAGAGCAGGTGCAAGAGTCAGAGACACTTGCTTACTCTGTTACCAGTTCCACAAAACCACCAAGATAACAGTTATAACACACACAGAGGACCTGCTGCAGACCGTGAAGACGCTTGGCTTGGTGCTTCAGTCTCTGTGAGTATAAATGAGCCCTGTTTAGTTGATTAATGGAGCTATATTCTTTCAATGTCCTCTTTTCCCTCTGACTCCTAAAATCTTCTCTCCCCACTCTTCCACAGGTTCTCCAAGATTTTAGGGGAGGGAATATATATGTAGACATATAGGTAGATAGATAGATAGATAGATAGATAGATAGATAGATAAATAGATATAGAGAAATTGTCTTTATACAGATGAAGACAGGCACAATATAAGGCAAGGTCTGTGACTGGGCAGTAAAAAAGTAAGGTGGGGACAGAGGACAGAGTTATTTAAGGTTGGAGAGAAAAGAAAGAAAGGTAGATCCAAAATGGGGGCAGAGAGGTACCTAGATCTGTGTGACCTTAAATGGCCACTGGTTGTTATGAATATTTCTTAAGGGATGGAATTTAATAGGACAATTTTTCTTAACTAAGTGGGCAGTATACATAATTATCAATTGGTTGTGAGTTTATTATGTGGACGTTTCGTGAATTGAGAATTTAAGATATAAATCTGACTGCTGAATTACAAGCTTATTGAATTTTGATTTTAACTGGTAACTGGGAGTTTTAACTATAACCATTAGGGGGCAGACGCTGGGAATGTGAGCAGAGTCCTCAGTAAGAGAGCCATGAGGTAGGTGAGCTCTGTATGAAATGGCATGGTGACAATCGACCCTGGGAATTAGATTATTGAGTTACAAGAGGGCAGCTGCTGCCAGGCTCATATAGTACCTGGAGGCAGCATAGGATGGAGATTGGGAGCTTAGTGGGTGAGACACTTTGCTGACTGCGATGAAAATACCATGCAGATGCCATGTGGCCCACCAATGGTGTAATAGCATAATGGTGGGGGTTGGGGATTTAGCTCAGTGGTAGAGCTTGCGTAGCAAGGTCAAAGGCCCCGTTCGGTCCACAGCTCAAAAAAAAAAAAAAAAAAAAAAAAAAAAAAAAAAAGAAAAAAAAATAGCATAATGGTAGAGATTCTTTATTAATATTTACTGCAACTCATACACACACACACACACACACACACACGCACACACACTTTCTGGCTATGGGTCTCTGTACCCATTACCATCTACTCCTTGAGGAAGCCTCTCTGGTGATGACTAGCCAAGTATACCAATATGTATAGCAGAATATGATTAGAAATTATTTCATTGATTTAATATCTCTCTCTCTCTCTCTCTCTCTCTCTCTCTCTCTCTCTCTCTCTCTCTCTCTCTCATTAGTTTGTATTTGTTTCTACCCTAGGTCTCTAGGCTATCCAAACTCTGGTTTTTAACAGTATATGGCATGGCAGTATATGGCATATGCCTCAAGGTAAACCAGGTATGGTGTGGCCACTCCCTTAAGTTCT
The DNA here is from genome assembly GCF_011064425.1 of Rattus rattus. Classification (NCBI taxonomy): domain Eukaryota; kingdom Metazoa; phylum Chordata; class Mammalia; order Rodentia; family Muridae; genus Rattus; species Rattus rattus. The sequence goes on from NC_046156.1 coordinate 160,038,943, forward strand.
GTGCCACCATTGTCTGAGCACACCTTATAGGCAGGACATATTCTAGGTCAAGGGTTTTGTGGCTGGATTGGTGTCCAGTATTGTTTCTGTAACAGTCAGAGGACTTTCCCACACCACAGAGATTCGACAACATGTGTTAAAGCTTCATGCAGTCACCAGCTAGACCTCTCTACATCCCTTTAACTGTGAGGATGATTCCTGGGTAGTGGGGGCTGCTGTCAATTTTGAGAGAGTGACACTCTGTCCTAGCATCAGCCCAGGTTGTTTGAAATCTCCACTGGAACTTCTTGTAACTTGAAGGAATGTAACTGTGGATCAATACTGGAACCCTGCCTGGCTCCAAAAGATGTCCATCCAGTTCAGGTTAGACATTTGCCATTATTAAGACATTTCCCTCAATAGCTTAGTGTCACCTTCATAGATTCCAGGAATTCTGCACTGCACAAAGTTTCCGCACTTCCCTGTTGAGGGTAAAGTGTTATTTTTAGGAATATAAATCTACCAAGAAGGTAAGAGAAATAAATAAATAAATAAATAAATAAATAAATAAATAAGAAAATCAGACAAACTTTGATGGGTATTGAGTTTGTATGTTCTCATGAGACCTCCATAGCAATTGTATTTTGCCTTCATTTCTTCCCGGACACCAAATGTAACTTTATTATTATTATTTTTTTTAATTTTGAAAGGGTTTAATATCAATAAAATTTCAACATTGCCATTAGCTTAATCAAGCAAGCATTTAACATGCCCCACTTGGGAAATCACTGTTCTGGGAGGTTACCACAAATTTGAGTACAAGAAATGTGACATAAGACTGCAGAGATTGTTACGTGAGGCTGGCTGCAGTAGGGTAGGCCACGGAAAATGAATGAGAAGAGTTAACTTGGTCATTTTCAATGTGTTATGCTACGGAAAGTGCCATCCAACTTTATGTTGGGCAGTGAGATTTCTCAGTGGCCTGAAATTCTGTGCAAATACTAAATGGTGACAGAAGAGAACTCACTCTGTTGATCATCCCCTGACATCTACAGATGTGCTATGTGGACAAAGAAAATGATTTTTAAAAAGTATGTACTATGTTTAAAATCATACATTTAAAAAGCACAACTTGCTTGATGTTACTTAGAGTCTGTAATAAGTAAAATATACCTATTGAGAGATTATTATGATATACTGTTAAATTATAGCAAGGAACTTGCATAAACTAATAATTTTAGCCTTTACAATTATGCTAGAATTACATATATCTAGTTTATTTATGTTGAAAACCAGAAAGTTAGAACTATTAATATATTGACATTAAAATATTTATAAATAAAATATGACATAATTAAGTCTTGTCTTCTTTAATTAAAATATAAAAAAGAACATTGACTACTCTTTGGAAAGAGCTTACCACAGAGAAAGGTTACATGTATTTTGCCCAGACATGTTAGCCCAACTAATTAAGGTTGAAGTCTAACATCATCTGGATTGCATTTTGAGTTTAGCTCAAAATGGAAAAACTCCCTTTATCAGCAAGAGTTCTCCTTTTCTGACCTTCTATGGGGAGTTCAAACCCTCACAGTCTACAAGTTCAACTTCCTCTTTACCCTTACCATTTTCCTAATACGAACTGATCTTGAAAGACTCTCCATGCAAATGAGGCATTCACAGGACTTTAAAACTCTAGCCAGTCATTTTCCTTTACCCCTAAAAATCCTTCCCATACCCTAAAATCCATATATACCCCTGGCTCACCTCAAATAAACTGTATGTGTACAAACACACAGTGCATAAATGTATGAGCACAAGCTGAGATTGTCTCAGAAGCTGCTTCATCGAATAGCATGCTGTTTTCACCTACAACACTAAGACCCTTAGAGAAGGCCTACCCTCTCCCCCAACACTCCCTCTCAGCTGGACCAGGATCCTACAGAACCCCAGCCCAAACTCCATTTCACCCTTCTAGCATGGTGTTGAAGAGCATCTGGACACCCTGATAAGGAAGAAATGGAGGACACAGAACAACAGCTGGACCCCAAAATGCGTACTACACAAACTCACATTAATGCCATTAAATAATTTAAATATTACAAATTTTCAGATGAAAGACTTTTGATAACATAATTGAATATTAATATCTACCATGAACCATATTAAGCTGGGAAAACAACAAGGTATGTAAGGACGCTTCCTGCCAAACCTGGCAGCTTGACTTCTCTTTTCAGCACTTGCCTAGTGAAGAAAAGAACTAATTCTTGAAAGTTATTTTGTGAGCTCCACATGAATTCCTTGGCACACACATACTTATAGCTAATAAAATAAATAACTGGTAAAGTGGCCAGTCAGCATTTAATAATCTAGTGACATCAACATGATTGTCCCACATTAAAGAATCTGGTGATATCGATATGGCATTGCTCTTCATTATTTTAGTAAGGAAGCTAAGAAAACAATGAGTTAATAAAATTCAAAGGAACTGTTGACTTTGATGATCTTATTTTATACCATGATCCCAATTCTATCATTTTAAAGGTCATCTTTTTATTGGAGTCAGCAAACTGGAGAAAAAAGTCAGAATATTAAATCTAAACTGAGGTAGAAATTATAGATTTGAATTATTAGAAATTAAGTGATATATTACTAAAACTCTCCTACATTATTTCTAACAATTATTAATAATAGATGGATAGATGATAAGTAAAATTGTAATTCCATGTATTCACATAGGTTATATTATAAACTGAAATATCTAACTTGCAGGGATTTATCTGTAAACAAGGATTTATTAGATTTGATTAAATCCAGTTATTTTAAATCAGAGAATTAATAATATTTGAATACCAAATCCAAAGTTTTGAGACTTATTAAAAAATACCAAGCACTTTCTGGAGTATATTATATGTTTAATAGCTTATAATCACAGAGCTTTCATTTCGTAGATAGGAGCTACTGCCAAAGACACAATTAGGCATTAGATTTAACATGTCTTATCATTAATAACCTCTAAAGTCTGATATGTAGTACAATAGGGAAAAAAAGAAATTTGTCAGCATCTGAGATGGAAACACGTAAGTACATTATGAATAGAAAAATCCTAATAGGAAAACAGTAAAAAATTTTGGTTCTTTATAGAACTTGAGGATTGTGAAGTTTAAAGTCTGATGGAAGAAAAGATTTTGCCGTGGAAACACAGATTTGAACATGACATGTAGATAATCCTGCCTTGTGCAAACTCTATGGCCAAACTGAGATGTTATAGCATTCTTGAAGACAATAACATCTGACCAAACCCCATAGAGAATAAAGAGAAACTGTAGTGTATCCAGCATAAGGAAGGACAAAGGTCAACCCCTATTGTTCTGAAACTGGTATGCAAGCTGGTATGCTCCAGAACCTTTTTGTGTCAGGCCTCATACAGAATATTGACAAAATTTTTAGCTAAATAATCTGAAGGCATCTAGAAATAAAGAAGAAGAGTTGAATCTTAATTAGCCAGTTTGGGTGGATTGTTAAGTTCTCCAGGCCAGTCACATCAGTCTACAGTGGCCTGATCTCCCTATGAAGTCAGTGTTTGCTATAGAGTCAGGTCACGTGGTCCCACTATGTCCTCAGTTTCCAGTGATGTCTACAAACTATTTCTCCAATCAGAGACTCCACTTAACATTAAAGTATTGTGGCCAATCCAATTAGACAAGATGGATGAAGCAAAGAAGTGCAGACCGACAGGAGCCGGATGTAGATCTCTCCCGAGAGACACAGCCAGAATACAGCAAACACAGAGGTGTATGCCAGTAGCAAACCACTGAACTGAGAATAGGACCCCTGCTGAAGGAATCAGAGAAAGAACTGAAGAGCTTGAAGGGGCTCGAGACCCCATATGTACAACAATGCCAAGCAACCAGAGCTTCCAGGGACTAAGCCACTACCTAAAGACTATACATGGACTGACCCTGACTCTGACCTCATAGGTAGCAATGAATATCCTAGTAAGAGCACCAGTGGAAGGGGCCCTGGGTCCTGCTAAGACTGAACCCCTAGTGAACTAGATTGTTGGGGGAGGGCGGCAAGGGGGAGGATGGGGAGGGGAACACCCATAGCGAAGGGAGGAGAGGGGATGTTTGCCCGAAACCGGAAAGGGAATAAGGGAATAACACCGAAATGTATATAAGAAATACTCAAGTTAAAAAAAAAAAAAAGAAAGAAAGAAAGAAAGAAACCACTTTAAAAAAAAAAAAGTATCGTGGCCAGTCTCTGATGATGATTCTTACCACCCATACCATTGACCACACTTACTTGAACCCACTGAGTGCTATTGCACTCAGAATCTCACATTGGGTGTGCAATAAAAACCTTTCCCCGTCAAAACAACTATGCAATACTTTCTGAAATGTGAAAATTGTTTTTGTGTTCTGAGCCTGAAAGGAAAAAAACCAAATTTGCCTCCAACTAAGGACCAGGTCTGAAAAAAAAAAAAAACAGAAAAACAAAAAACAAAAAAACCAACAAAACAAAACAAAACAAAACAAAACAAAACAAAAAAAAAAAAAGCAGAACAAAAATGCTGTAAGACACCAGTTCCATGAACAGACCATAAAATACAGATCAAAATCATAAACACGCCTTTCTAAAACAGCCTGGGGATATCCAGAAAAATGGGGAAATATTTTATCTCAGAATGGGCCATCTCTGCTGGGCAGATCTATTTCCTCCTATGGTTAAAAGTTCATGCGTAGGAATGCAAACCACTGACAACCTGTGACCCCCATGGCACCCACCAATAAAATTTTAGATTACCTAATATCTCTATAGAGTTTCCCTGGTTCCCTATAAGAAGGCCCACACACCTTGGCCTGGGTCACCATTTCAAACAATGGCTGAGCCCCACATGCTGGTTGTATTTATAGAACAAACACACTTTGTCATTGCATACTATCTGGGGTCTTCGTACAGTGAATTTCAGACCCTTACAAGAACATGAAAACATCAGTTAGATACAACTCTAGTTCTCATTATTATAAATCAGAGATGCATGAATTTCCTTGTAAGACATTCAAAATAATATTCCTAAACAAATTTGACAAACTCTAAGAATAGCTGCAACTAAACAAACTCAAAATGAAATATGAGACACAGAGTTACAAGTAAACAGAAAAATATCATAGAGGTAGAGAATACAGTCAGAGAGTTTCTGAGCTTTTCCTTAACGGGGGAGACAAATAAAATATAGGTCATAAACCCTGGAAATGAGGTTGAAACCAGGTAGTCGACTATCAATCATGTAGTTGTATTACAATAAAAAATTACAAATCAAATCACAGCTTTTTTGTCAGGTGTGGAGGTTTATAATCTGTAGGTTGATGTCAAGGAGATTCATGATTGGATAACAGGGAGTGAGGCTGGGACAAAGTTTTAGTAAGGCAGAAGAAAGTAGAAAGGACAGAGTTCAAAATGGAGTCTGTGGAGGAGGATGGTTCAGATTTAGGGGAACTAGATCGATTTTTATCTTGTCGAGGTGGGCGGTTTATATCTTTATCAATTGCCAGTAAACTTATTGTGTGGATGAATTGTGGATTGAGAATTTAACATGTAAATCTAATTGCCAAATTACAAGTTTCCTGAACTTTGACTCTACTGGACTAAAGGGAACAGTGTATGAAAGACGTGTGTGAGAGGCAGTTGGAGCATGAGGATCTCATTCTGTAACCTGCATGGAGTGAGAACACGCAGGGACCACAAAACGATAGATGTATGTGTGCCAGGTGTGGTAACTACTGCCTAGGGGATCACGCAGAGAGGAAAGCTAAAGGGAGATAGCTGGGAGAGGGTGGCTTGCGGAGCGCATAGCAGAATAGCAGCTGGAGTGAACGGATCTGGTTAGAGGAACTAATAGAAAGCATTCCTTTTCAATATGACAACAACAATAATCCTGCGCCTAAATATTGTTGTCAGGGCAGTTATAATTTCATGGCCATCCTCATCTACATAGTGAGTTAAGGTGAATCTGGACTATCTGTGAACTTGTAAAAGAAACCGAAGCGAGAAACAACTGCAGCAATAACAAGAATAAAACGCGCAGTGCAGTGAATGCTTTCAGATAGTGTGTGGTTCCTATGAGCAGCAGTGTCAGCCCAAGGAATAAATATAGCTTAGTGCTTAGGCCTGAAATCATATACATAAACATAACAACAGAGGGTTCAAGTGTGTTATATTTGTATATTACTGTTTGTGTGTGTGTGTGTGTGTGTGTGTGTTTATGAGTGAAAAATAAATGACAAAAGGAGGCATTAATTTTAGTAGTGGGGAAGTCTGGGAAGGGTTAGAAGGGACAAATGGAGTATTGGACAGAAAAGGGAAAAGGGTAAAGGATCTCATTAAAATTTAAAAAATTTTTAATTGTTAAAAACATAACAGAAATTTGAAAGTAATAAAAACAAATGTGGTCTGTATCCTACACAAAATACGCCCTATATTGTTAGATCTTATGAGAACTGGGATTATATGTTCAAATACTGAAAAAACTTCCATCCCCAGGAAATCAATAATGAGTAACCAAAAACCAAATGACACAAAGCTCAAATGGTACCTTTCCTAAATTAAAACAAACTTGGGAAATCTATCACCACGAGACAAGTATAAAAAATATAAAAATTATATCTACATAACTATATAATTCTATAGTAATTGGCTTCTTTAATTTTGTTTTATGATATATAATTACATTTTCCACCAAAAGACTTCTACATGATTTCTCTAATAAATTTGAAATAGAATATGAAATTAATTTACATATATGTATATATATAATATTTAACATCATTATTTAAAAATATTGTCTATGACTCCCTGTCTTCCTGTTGCAAAAAAATATCATTTAAAGTTATGATATTTACTCCCATCCCAAAATCAAGATCCTGGTTTTATTAAAACTGTACATCTAATGTAACTAGAGTGAATAATCCATTCTGTGCAAAAAGTATGTATTTCAAAGCTGGAGTAGACTTGTAGATTTGCTTCTGTTGCTCCAAAGAGAAAAATATAACTGCTTACTTAATACATCAGTTGTTAATCCCATACCCAATTTTTGCCTAGGGAGAAGCATGCTTTAAAAATTTGATTGTAATAACAAGTACTAGTCCTTCATTCCAAAAGGAATAGGTAATGGTTAAGATATCTAAGGTATGATGAGAGTCTCAGAATTCACAGGAGAGACTTTAGAGATCAGACATTTTGGATTTCCTGGAACTGGAATCATTGGTGTTTTGTAGAATATATTCCACAAATGTCTCAATGTAAATACATAACTATTGAATAGTTAGTGTTACTATTGTAATGAGATATCATGACAAAAGGCACAGAATTCTTTTTTTTTTTATTTTATTAACTTGAGTATTCCTTATATACATTTCGAGTGTTATTCCCTTTCCCGGTTTCCGGGCAAACCTCCCCCTCCCACCTCCCCTTCTTTATGGGTGTTCCCCTCCCCACCCTCCCCCCCTTGCCGCCCTCCCCCCGACAGTCTAGTTCACTGGGGGGTTCAGTCTTAGCAGGACCCAGGGCATCCCCTTCCACTGGTGATCTTTTTTTTTTTTTTTTTATTTATTTATTTTTATTATTATTAACTTGAGTATTTCTTATATACATTTCAAGTGTTATTCCCTTTCCCGGTTTCCGGGCAAACATCCCCCCCCCCCCTCCCCTTCCTTATGGGTGTTCCCCTCCCAACCCTCCCCCCCTTGCTGCCCTCTTCCCAACAGTCTAGTTCACTGGGGGTTCAGTCTTAGCAGGACGCAGGGCTTCCCCTTCCACTGGTGCTCTTACTAGGATATTCATTGCTACCTATGAGGTCAGAGTCCAGGGTCAGTCCATGTATAGTCTTTGGGTAGTGGCTTAGTCCCTGGAAGCTCTGTTTGGTTGGCATTGCTGTACATATGGGGTCTCGAGCTCCTTCAAGCTCTTCCAGTTCTTTCTCTGATTCCTTCAACGGGGGTCCTGTTCTCAGTTCAGTGGTTTCCTGCTGGCATACGCCTCTGTATTTGCTGTATTCTGGCTGTGTCTCTCAGGAGCGATATGCATTCACATTTTGATCATCCGTCTTGAGTTTCATTTGTTCTAGGCATCTAGGGTAATTCAAGCATTTGGGCTAATAGCCACTTATCAATGAGTGCATACCATGTATGTCTTTCTGTGATTGGGTTAGCTCACTTAGGATGATATTTTCCAGTTCCAACCATTTGCCTACTAATTTCATAAAAAGTCGTTGTTTTTGATAGCTGAGTAATATTCCATTGTGTAGATGTACCACATTTTCTGTATCCATTCCTCTGTTGAAGGGCATCTGGTTCTTTCCAGCTTCTGGCTATTATAAATAAGGCTGCGATGAACATAGTGGAGCACGTGTCTTTTTTTTATATGTTGGGGCATCTTTTGGGTATATGCCCAAGAGATATAGCTGGATCCTCAGGTAGTTCAATGTCCAATTTTCTGAGGAATCTCCAGACTGATTTCCAGAATGGTTGTACCAGTCTGCAACCCCACCAACAATGGAGGAGTGTTCCCCTTTCTCCACATCCTCGCCAGCATTTGCTGTCACCTGAGTTTTTGATCTTAGCCATTCTCACTGGTGTGAGGTGAAATCTCAGGGTTGTTTTGATTTGCATTTCCCTGATGACTAAAGATGTTGAACATTTCTTTTTAGGTGTTTCTCAGCCATTCGGCATTCCTCAGCTGTGAATTCTTTTGTTAGCTCTGAACCCCATTTTTCAATAGGGTTATTTGTCTCCCTGCGTTCTAACTTCTTGAGTTCTTTGTATATTTTGGATATAAGCCCTCTATCTGTTGTAGGATTGGTAAAGATCTTTTCCCAATCTGTTGGTTGCCCTTTTGTCCTAACCACAGTGTCCTTTGCCTTACAGAAGCTTTGCAGTTTTATAAGATCCCATTTGTCGATTCTTGATCTTAGAGCATAAGCCATTGGTGTTTTGTTCAGGAAATTTTTTCCAGTAAGGCACAGAATTTGTTTGGCGTATGTTTTCACATCACTATTCATTATGGGACTAAGTCAGGACAAGAACTTAAACAGGAACCTAGATGCAGGTGCTTTTATATTGGACGTGGAGGAGTGCTTCATTCTGGCTTGCTCAGCATGCTTGCTAATAGAACCCAGGACCACCAACGAGGTGTGGCTCTACCCATAATGTGTTCTACTCTTCTCCATCAGTTACTAATTAATAGAATCCCCAAAAGACTTGCCTACAGCCAGATTGATGGAAGCATTTTCTTAATTTAGGTTGCCTTTTCAAACATGATTATGCCTTGTGTCAAGTTGGCATAAAACCCAGCAGGCACAACTTGCCCTACAAACATGTTGCTTTTTAAGCATAACTTTTCCTTTCTTGTTGTACTTAAGATCTCATACTAATATCAATGTTACAATATTAAAACATTTGCAAACTTTAAATGTCCCACAGACTTACAAATAGACTTTAGAAATCGTACCTTTATAATATACAATCTTTTCAGAATTCAAAAATTTCTGTAAACTTCCAAAATCTCTTTTAAAAAATTCAAATCTCAACTGTGGTCTCCTACTAAATACATACACACACACACACACACACACACACACACACACACACACACACACATACATAAATGTATTCTTACTTCAAGAGGGAAAACTAAAGACACAGTCACATTCTGAACAAGGGCAAGCCAAACAAAACCTGTGTAAATAACTCAGTGTCAAATGCCTGGGATCAACTTGCAATCTCTAGGCTCCACAAAAGGTCCTGGATCATTTCTCTGGGTAGGCCCTCTACAAACCACACAGATTGTCCTCTAAACGCAGTCTGGCTACACTCCATACCTGCTGCTTCTTTGGCAGTAGTATCCATTTACTGCATCTCCAAAATACTGCAACCGCATTTTACTTCCTCCAAAATTCTCTCCTAGGATCTCTTCAGTGGCTTCAGTTCTGCCAGACAGTTCCAAGGCTCAACTGCTTTCCAAGACCCCTTCATGCTTTCAAAACCAGTATCCTGTGGAGAACTCTTACAATCACCAAGTTGGGCTGTCTGCAATCGGTAAAATGTCACCTGTTTTGGGAACACAGCTTCTGTATGGTAACTGAGAAAATTCTTCCGAGAGGCTTCAAAACAATGCTGCTGGTCTCTTCTTAATCACAATGAATTACGTAGCTTCATTTGGCCATCATTGATTATCGCAGCAGAGCAAAGGATTCACTTCAATGGCTCTGTTACCTTCTTAACCACAGTCAATTATTCAGCCCCAGCTTAACAGATCTACAGATTCTTAACTCAAAATATGTAGTCTTCTCTCATATTCCAGAGACAAAATATCTTATATGTTAACATTTTGTAGATTAGAAGAGGGAGGAAATGTTTCCTTTCCTATATAAAAGAGAGTTACCGGGGTCCAGCCTCTACACAGGATCAGAGTTCTCAACTGAAGCAGGGATATCTGGAAGACGCATAATAAATATGCACAGACTACTCTTCTCTCTCTCTCTCTCTCTCTCTCTCTCTCTCTCTCTCTCTCTCTGTCTGTCTCTCTCTCTCTGTCTCTCTCCCTCTCCCTCTCTCTGTCTCTCTGTATGTCTCTGTCTCTGTCTCTGTCTCTCTCTCTCTCTGTCTCTCTCTCTCTCTCTCTCTCAGCTTGAGGCTGCACACACTCTGCATTCTTTTGTGCACTCTGCCTTTTTTATTGCAGTTTTCTTTTCTCAAACTCCCACTCTCATGCACACGTCTGTTCATTACCCTTTCATTCTCACACACACTCTTCATACACACCTCATACATATCTCACACACACCACATGCACTCTCACCCACACACACAATCTTCATACGTACCTCACATTCTCTCTTCACTCACTCTTCATGCTCTTCTCATGGTCTCTCATTCCCTCTCACATTAGCTATCTCATTTGCTCTCACATTCGCTCTCACATTCACTCTCACATTCCTTCTTGGATTTGCTCTCACATTTGCTCCCTCATGCTCTCTCTCTCTCATTTACTCTTCACATGCTCTCCAACCTTTCTCTGGTCCCAGTCTTTTATTGATAATCCAAATGCAAGTTAACAAATCAAATTCAAAAGAATAACCACATCCCTCAAAGAACTAAGAATTACAATGTTCCCCAAAGTTTCAAGCTTCCCCTATTCCAAGGCCTGTGGCCAAAATAATAATTGTAAACTTATCATTATTTAAACTTTAACTTTTAACTTATTATATACTTCAGAGCTCAAAGCTCCGAGGTCAGCTACTTGCATTTTCCTGTGAAGCTCTAATGATAAATGACATAGGCAAAGCTGCCAGGCAGTGGCCAGAAAGAATCATTAACCCTTAACTCAGTGGTTCTGCTAGCTTTCTGTTCCTTGCACACAATAACTCTCATAAGAGTCCCAGTATTTTGACTTAGTTTTACTAGTATATAATTTTACATATTCTACACTTCCTTATCCGGGAACCATCCTCAAAGGTTATGTAAAACTTAATTCCTAGATTCAATAACATTTTCCTTTCTTCAGATCCCAATGTTGGCTCTAATTCATTTCCTAATAGTTTCTTTAAAGTTTCTTTGCATTAATATGGAACTACTATTGTGCAGTAATTACATTGTTTTCAAGATGAGAACATACACCATGCACCTGGGCCATTAGGCCTGTGCTGTGCTGTGCCCCTATGGCTCAATTTCCAATTGTTTAAGAATCTAACATCAAGGAACATCTAGTTTCACAGAATTCACCAGAGCAGAAGGAGAATGAAGTAGGAAAGTCAAATATAATAGAATAATTATGCATACCAAGGCCAACTGAAAGGTAGTCATGCCCAAATGAAATTTATGCAGCCGTTGTCCAGGGCTAAGGTTAGGAGAAGTGGGAACAACCAGTTTTTACGAAAAGCTGCTGTGAGCTACTGAGATGTGTCCATCCCAGCCTATTGCAGGCAACCTCTTATTTCACATGGCGGGTCCCCTGGAGGGATGTGTCTCCTGCTTTTCAGGGTCCCAGACGCCACCCTACTTTACAAGGAGCTGCTTCTACATGTTTCCATCCCGGCCTACTGCTGGCAGTCCCTGTCATTGTATGTTGTCCCCAGCAGAAAGCGTCTCCCTAACTGTTGCACTGAGTATTTAACTAAGCTAAATACTATGGCGGCTTTATTCGTCTAAAGCTTCTTTGCATGCTCAGATGATTTTAATTGTCTTCTCTTTAAAACTTAACATAAAACTTTGCACAAATATTTTAGCTTCATGTTTACATTCATTTGAGCAAAAACACAGCTGACATTTTGAAACTGACAAAACACTTTCCATTCAATTAAGCTCTTTGCTATATAAAGATAGCTATTTCTTCTTGTTCCTAATTCCCTGAAATAACCCTAATTTATTCTTAGAGTGAAGTTCCCTGTGTCTCCTTGGACAATAACTAATTAGAAAATTGTCTAATTCAACTTGAATCTTCTGTTTCCCATAGGAGGGGATGTGTGCATGTTCTCCATTGAAAAAGATTAAAAGAAAGCATTCAACATATGTTTTCCCAGACGTTTTAGTATTTGCTTGCTTACGTGTTTTCTGTTCTAAATATAACTCTACATTTTTAGTAGGCTAATTGACTTTCGGTTGCAGATACTCACTGTTATAAAGAACCCACAATAAGCAGGGGCTACTTAAGTTGTCATAGGCACCTGGACAAGCTTGTCTTTTATTATTTTTTTCTTTTTGTAGAAGAAGGAATTGTTAGGACATTTCTATTCTGCTAATTTATTGAAAATTAATCTGTGAGAAAGTGAATTGACAGATTTTTTTGCCTTTATATATATAAAAAATCAAAGATTACGTTAACATAAACAAATATGAGGTGAATAAATGTATAATAATATTTACATGTAAAGTTTATATTTTAAGTTCAAATTCCTTTATATCTAAAACCGATTTCTTTAAGAATGCAATGTAAAAGTGAATGAGATACATATTACGTAAAATTCACTTCATATGAAAGAATGTCAGCACTACTAGTGACTGAACTATTATGTATAAAACTTCAATGACTTTCTAGTGAAAAGTTTATTTTCCAATATGTGTGTGTCCTTTCTTCAGAATTTAGTTGCCTTGTATCAGAGAATATTTTGATGTTCTCTTTACAAAACACAACAATTCATAGATCATCTTTAAAAACCCTTAGTATCTTCATAGCCTTTATATGAATTCTATTGTAAGGATGCGACTCTAAGAATTATAAATATATTAGAGGAAGCATGACAAAGAGCATATGTCAGACAGAGAACTAACAATATCATACTTTTCTGGGATACAGCAAATCATATGAATATTAGCCTCAAAGATAACAATTGTTTGAATTTCTCAACTTGGTGTTTCATAGTAAACTTGTTCGGCTGTATTTTAAAAGCATACTTCCATGTGTATACATGGCAAATTTATTCAGTATGTGGAGGTATTAGAGAAGTTACTCTTTGTTCCAAAGAAGAAAATAATGTTAAAATAATTTCATGGATGTGATATAAAACATGATTGTGTTTACTTATTAACAATACTTCCCTGGTGGTTTATTTCTATAGTCATGTGTTTTTTTTTGCCTGTTCAGAGTTTCTGAAATTTTTTCTCAGTTATTAGCATTTTAACACTTTTAATTTACACTACTATATCAAAACACAGCTTCATGTCTGGTGTGGTAGATCACACATGCAATCCTAGCACATTTAGCAGCCCAGGAGGATGATGAAGATAGACTTGCAATAAAATGAGTCCAGTTGGACTACAGTGGTCTTGTTTAATGTATATAATATATATATATATATATATATATATATGTATATACACACAAGTAATAAGGATAGCATGGAAATAAACATTGATATGCATATATATTTTACATTGAGTCAATATCTTTTAATTCTATATAATCCATTTTATAGCTAGGTCATTTATTAGTTCTCATTTTATATTTTAGGAACCTCCATTCTGACTGACATAGTAGCTATATTACTGACAAGGATCTGCTTGAAAAGGTCTGTCTTCTATTTCCACGCCTAATTTACAGTCCCATCCTCAATATGTAAATTTACCACTTCCTTCCTTTTCTGTGTGAGAATTTGTTTTGGGTTTTCTTCTTTCTCCCTTTCACTTTCGTTGTATTGTTCTGGATTGGTTTGGTTTGTTTACTGTAATTTTTACAAATTTTTATTTATTTTTCATTCATTCACTTTACATCCTGCTTACTGCCCCACACCTGTTCACCCCCTTCCATACCCTCCCTTTCTCTTCTGAGTAGATGAGGGACCCCTGGGTATCTCTGTACCCTGGCACTTCAAGTCTCTGCAAGGCTAGGCACTGCCATTCCCACTGAGGCCAGACTAGGCAGCCCAGCCAGAAGAACATGTCCCGCAGACAGGCAACAGCTTTTGGGAGAGCTCCAGCTCCAGTTGCTCAGCACCCACATGAAGACCAGGCAACAGAACAGCTACAGTGTGCAGGAGAAGTCTAGGTCCAGCTCCTGTGTGCTCTTTGGCTGGTAGTTCAGTATCTGAGAGCCCCAAGGGTCCAGGTTACTTGATTCTGTTGGTCTTCCTGAAGACTTCCCATCCCGATTGAGGCCTTAAACCCTGCCTCCTACACTTGCACAAGGGTTCCCAAGCTACATTCAATGTTTGGCTGTGGATGTCTGAGTCAGCTACCGGGTGGAGCCTTTCAGAAGACAACGTGCTCCTGCATGGAAGCACAAGAGGTTTCTGAGAAGCCTCCGAAATGATTTCCAAAGCGCTTGTAAACGTTTGCATTCCTACTGACAATAAACGAGGGTTCCCCTTGCTCTACATCCTTGCCAGGATGTGCTGTCCCTTGGGTTTTGAATCGTAGCCATTTTGGTGGGTTTAAGATGGAAACACAGAGCTGTTTTGATTTGCATTTTCCTGACAAAGCTTAAGGAAGGCAATCAGTGCTATAAACTTTTAACACTGCTTTCAGTTTCCTATAAATTTGGGTATGTTGTGCCTTCATTTTCATTGAATTAAATTAAAGGAAGTCTTTTTTTTTTCCCCTGACCCAGAGATCATTGAGTAGGGAGTTTTTCAATGTCCATTAGTATGCAGGCTTTCTGGTGTTTCTGGTATTTTTGAAGCAAAGCTTTAATCCATGATGGTCTGATAAGATAAAATGTGCTATTTCATGTCACTTGTATATATTGTGGCTTGCTTTATGACAGAATGTGCGATTATGGAGAAAGACCCATGAGGTGCTGAGAAGAAAGTATATTGTTTTTTCCTTGGGTAAAATATTCTAAAGATGTCTGTTAGGTTATCTGATACAAAATACATGTTAGATTCATTATTTCTCTGTTTAGTTTTTGTCTAGATAACCCGTCAGTTGTTAAGAGTGGGGTGTTGAAGTCTCCCACTATCAGTGTATGGGGATTGATGTGCAATTTAAGTTTAACCAATGCTTCTTGTACATATGTAGGTGTCCCTGAGTTTAACACTTTTATGTTCAGAATTGACATATCCCCTTGGTAGAATTTTTCTTTGATGAGTATGAAGTGTCCTTCCCTGTCTCATTGCTTTCTTTTGATTCTATTTTATTCGACATTAGAATGACTACTCCAGCCTGCTTCTTGTGTCCATTTGCTTGAATAACATTTTTCCCTAACTTTACTCAGAGGTAATGTCTATCTTTATTTCTGAGGTGTGTTTCTTTTATGGAGCAGAATTCTGGTTCCTGTTTTTACATATATTCTTTTTATTGCGGATTTGTCTACTGATTTTGAGATAGATTAAGAACAAGTGATTGTTATTTCCTGTTATTTTGATATTAGTTGGTTGTGTGTGTGTGTGTGTGTGTGTGTGTGTGTGTGTGTGTGTGTGTGTGCTCGCATGTGTGCTTTCCCTATTTTGCTGATATGGAATTGCTTATTTCCTGCATTTTCTTAGATATAGTCATCCTCCTTGTATTGAACGTTTTATTCTAGCATTTCTGTAGGGCTGGATTTGCATATAGGTATTGTCTGAATGTGGATTTGTCTGGTAATATCTTATTTTCCCCACCTTTGGTGATTGAGACTTCTACTGAGTATAGTAGTCTAGGTTGGCACCTATGGTTTTTTTAGATGTTGCAGGATATCTAACCAGGCCAAATAGATTTTAAAATCTCAGTTGAGAAATCCAGTGTAATTCTGAATGGTCTGCCTTTGTATGCTACCTGTCCTTTTATACTTGATGCTTTTTTTCCCTTTTGTTTGACTTTTTTTTTTTTTTTTTTTATTAACTTGAATATTTCTTATATACATTTCAGTGTTATTCCTTTTCCTGGTTTCCGGGCAAACATCCCCCTTCCCCCGCCCCCTCCTTATGGGTGTTCCCCGCCCCACCCTCCCCCCAAACAGTCTAGTTCACTGGGGGTTCAGTCTTAGCAGGACCCAGGGCTTCCCTTTCCACTGGTGTTCTTACTAGGATATTCATTGCTACCTATGAGGTCAGAGTCCAGGGTCAGTCCATGTATAGTCTTTAGGTAGTGGCTTAGTCCCTGGAAGCTCTGGTTGCTTGGCATTGTTGTACATATGGGGTCTCAAGACCCTTCAAGCTCTTCCAGTTATTTCTCTGATTCCTTTAACGGGGGTCCTATTCTCAGTTCAGTGGTTTGCTGCTGGCATTCGCCTCTGTATTTTCTGTATTCTGGCTGTGTCTCTCAGGAGCGATCTACATCCAGCTCCTGTCGGTCTGCACTTCTTTGCTTCATCCATCTTGTCTAATTGGGTGGCTGTATATGTATGGGCCACATGTGGGGCAGGCTCTGAATGGGTGTTCCTTCTGTGTCTATTTTAATCTTTGCCTCTCTCTTCCCTGCCAAGGGTATTCTTGTTCCCCTTTTAAAGAAGGAGTGAAGCATTCACATTTTGATCATCCGTCTTGAGTTTCATTTGTTCTAGGCATCTAGGGTAATTCAAGCATTTGGGCTAATAGCCACTTATCAATGAGTGCATACCATGTATGTCTTTCTGTGATTGGGTTAGCTCACTCAGGATGATATTTTCCAGTTCCTACCATTTGCCCACGAATTTCATAAAGTCGTTGTTTTTGAAAGCTGAGTAATATTCCATTGTGTAGTTGTACCACATTTTCTGTATCCATTCCTCTGTTGAAGGGCATCTGGGTTCTTTCCAGCTTCTGGCTATTATAAATAAGCCTGCGATGAACATAGTGGAGCACGTGTCTTTTTTATATGTTGGGGCATCTTTTGGGTATATGCCCAAGAGAGGTATAGCTGGATCCTCAGGCAGTTCAATGTCCAATTTTCTGAGGAACCTCCAGACTGATTTCCAGAATGGTTGTACCAGTCTGCAACCCCACCAACAATGGAGGAGTGTTCCTCTTTCTCCGCATCCTCGCCAGCATTTGCTGTCACCTGAGTTTTTGATCTTAGCCATTCTCACTGGTGTGAGGTGAAATCTCAGGGTTGTTTTGATTTCCGTTTCCCTGATGACTAAGGATGTTGATCATTTCTTTAGGTGTTTCTCAGCCATTCGGCATTCCTCAGCTGTGAATTCTTTGTTTAGCTCTGAACCCCATTTTTTAATAGGGTTATTTGTCTCCCTGCGGTCTAACTTTTTGAGTTCTTTGTATATTTTGGATATAAGGCCTCTATCTGTTGTAGGATTGGTAAAGATCTTTTCCCAATCTGTTGGTTGCCGTTTTGTCCTAACCACAGTGTCCTTTGCCTTACAGAAGCTTTGTAGTTTTATGAGATCCCATTTGTCGATTCTTGATCTTAGAGCATAAGCCATTGGTGTTTTGTTCAGGAAATTTTTTTCCAGTGCCCATGTGTTCCAGATGCTTCCCTAGTTTTGCTTCTATTAGTTTGAGTGTGTCTGGTTTGATGTGGAGGTCCTTGATCCTCTTGGACTTAAGCTTTGTACAGGGTGATAAGCATGGATCGATCTGCATTCTTCTACATGTTGACCTCCAGTTGAACCAGCACCATTTGCTGAAAATGCTATCTTTTTTCCATTGGATGGATTTGGCTCCTTTGTCAAAAATCAAGTGACCATAAGTGTGTGGGTTCATTTCTGGGTCTTCAATTCTGTTCCATTGGTCTATCTGTCTGTCTCTGTACCAATACCATGCAGTTTTTATCACTATTGCTCTGTAATACTGCTTGAGTTCAGGGATAGTGATTCCCCCTGAAGTCCTTTTTTATTGTTGAGGATAGTTTTAGCTATCCTGGGTTTTTTGTTATTCCAGATGAATTTGCAAATTGTTCTGTCTAACTCTTTGAAGAATTGGATTGGTATTTTTGATGGGATTGCATTGAATCTGTAGATCGCTTTTTGGTAAAATGGCCATTTTTACTATATTAATCCTGCCAATCCATGAGCATGGGAGATCTTTCCATCTTCTGAGGTCTTCTTCAATTTCTTTCTTCAGAGTCTTGAAGTTCTTGTTGTACAAATCTTTTTACTTGCCTGGTTAAAGTCACACCGAGGTATTTTATATTTTTTGGGTCTATTATGAAGGGTGTCGTTTCCCTAATTTCTTTCTCCGCTTGTTTCTCTTTTGTGTAGAGGAAGGCTAATGATTTATTTGAGTTAATTTTATACCCAGCCACTTTGCTGAAGTTGTTTATCAGCCTTAGTAGTTCTCTGGTGGAACTTTTGGGATCACTTAAATATACTATCATATCATCTACAAATAGTGATATTTTGACTTCTTCTTTTCCAATCTGTATCCCCTTTACCTCCTTTTGTTGTCTGATTGCTCTGGCTAGAACTTCAAGAACTATATTGAATAAGTAGGGAGAGAGTGGGCAGCCTTGTCTAGTCCCTGATTTTAGTGGGATTGCTTCAAGTTTCTCTCCATTTAGTTTAATGTTAGCCACTGGTTTGCTGTATATGACTTTTACTATGTTTAGGTATGGGCCTTGAATTCCTATTCTTTCCAGGACTTTTAGGCTTCTTGTATGCCTATGGGTATCTCTTTTTTTTAGGTTAGGGAAGTTTTCTTCTATGATTTTGTTGAAGATATTTACTGGTCCTTTGAGCTGGGAGTCTTCACTCTCTTCTATACCTATTATCCTTAGGTTTGATCTTCTCATTGAGTCCTGGATTCCCTGTATGTTTTGGACCAGTAGCTTTTTCCGCTTTACATTATCTTTGACAGTTGAGTCAATGATTTCTATGGAATCTTCTGCTCCTGAGATTCTCTCTTCTATCTCTTGTATTCTGTTGGTGAAGCTTGTATCTACAGCTCCTTGTCTCTTCTTTTGGTTTTCTATATCCAGGGTTGTTTCCAAGTGTTCTTTCTTGATTGCTTCTATTTCCATTTTTAATTCCTTCAACTGTTTGATTGTGTTTTCCTGGAATTCTTTCAGGGATTTTTGTGTCTCCTCTCTATGGGCTTCTACTTGTTTATTTATGTTTTCCTGGAATTCTTTCAGGCATTTTTGCGATTCCTCTCTGTAGGCTTCTACTTGTTTATTAATGTTTTCCTGTGTTTCTCTAAGGGAGTTCTTCACGTCTTTCTTGAAGTCCTCCAGCATCATGGTCAAATATGATTTTGAAACTAGATCTTGCTTTTCTGGTGTGTTTGGATATTCCATGTTTGTTTTGATGGGAGAATTGGGCTCCGATGGTGCCATGTAGTCTTGGTTTCTGTTGCTTGGGTTCCTGCGCTTGCCTCTCGCCATCAGATTATCTCTAGTGTTACTTTGTTCTGCTATTTCTGACAGTGGCTAAACTGTCCTATAGGCCTGTGTGTCAGGAGTGCTGTAGACCTGTTTTCCTCTCTTTCAGTCAGTTATGGGGACAGAGTGTTCTGCTTTCGGGCATGTAGTTTTTCCTCTCTACAGGTCTTCAGCTGTTCCTGTGGACCTATGCCTTGAGTTCACCAGGCAGGTCACTTGCAGCAGAAAAGTTGGTCTTACCTGTGGTCCCGAGGCTCAAGTTCGCTCCCGGGGTGCTGCCCACGGGCTCTCCGCGGTCGCAGCAACCAGGACGATCTGCGCCGCCCCTTCCGGGAGCCTCCGTGCACCAGGGTTCCAGATGGTTTTTGGTGTTTTCCTCTGGAATCAGTAATGTGTGCAGAGAGCAGTCTCTTCTGGTTTCCCAGGCTTGTCTGCCTCTCTGAAGGTTTAGCTCTCCCTCCCACGGGATTTGGGTGCAGAGAACTGTTTATCCGGTCTCTACTTGATGCTTTTAATATTCATCCTTTGTTCTGTAGATTTTGTGGTTCAACTATTATGTGGCAGGAGGATTTTCTTTACTGGTCCAGTCTGATTGGTGTCCTATATGCTCCTTATATGTTTATAAACATGCAATTCTTTTGGTTAGAAAAATTTTCTTCTACGATTTTGTTAAGAATATTTTCTTTGTCTTGGAGCTGGGACTTTTCACATTCTCTTCCTATTAAGTTAGGTCTTCTCATTCTATCTTATATTTCCTGGAGGCTTTCTGTCCTGAGTTTTTTACTTTTAACATTTACTTAGACTGCTGTATGACTTTCTTCTATTGTATTTTTTGAGCCAGAGATTCTCTTCTATCTCCTGTATTCTGTTGGTGATGCTTGCGTCTGTTGTTCCTGTTCTTTTCCATGGTTTTCCATCTCCCGTATTTTTGAAATTTGTGTTTTCTTTACTACTTCTATATCCAATTTTAGGTCTTGCACAGTTTTACTTATTTCTTTCACCAGTTTAATTGTATTTTCCTGTATGCCTTTAAGGGATTTGTTCATTTCTTCTTTAAAGACCTCTATCTCTTTTATTGTATTTTTCTTTATTTTTTCAAGGGATTTAGTTTTTTCCTATTTAAAAGGCTCTATAATTGGTATAAGATTGGATTTATGATCATTATGAAGATTTTGTGTTTTGGTTGTGTGAGAGTATCCTGAACTTGCTGTAATGGGGTAGCTGTGCTTTGGAGATGTCCTATTGCTCTGGCTTTTGTTATTATATTCTTTAGAGGGACTTTAGCCATATAGATGGTTTTGGTAGCTGGATATTCTTCTAGTAGTAGGTATTGAGTGTGGCTTGTGCCTCAGTGGTCTGTATCTGAATGTCTATATGGTTTAGGAGCCTCAGGTCTGATGAAACTGAACAGAGAGTTGGGAGAGAATGGAGGTCCCCTTAGGCTAGTATGCTGCTCAGGAAAGTCTGGAATGGCCCAGAGGGCTCAGAGAGCAGGGAAGATGGGTAGGAGATGGGAAACTTACTTTTATAGTTCAGGAGTCTCATGTCTGATGAAGGGTGGTGGTAGTAGAATTGTTTTGTTTGTTCTTAATGACTGCCATTTTAGAATATCAATGTAGTTATAATATGGATATATTTCTGATGACTTGTGATATTGAACATTTTTTTGTATATTGGTCATTTGTACTTCATTATGTGAGAAATGTTTGTTAGTCTACTTGTTAATTAGAGTTTCAAAATTGTTAGTGTTTTGTCAATTTTCCATATTCATACTTTGATTTAAATAAGAAACTAATATTATATATATGATAGCTAAATTAAATGATAACTACGAGAGTCATACAGTTCTTCACTGATAAAGTACTTAAGATGAGTGAACTAATTGTGAAGTCTATCATCTTTTATTTTGATGACACAGTGCAGGCACAGATATCAAGAAATTTTATGAATACGGCCAAAGACTTTACTTTTGAAAACATACTCATTATGTAACAGGACACATGTTCCTCTACCCTGCATTTTTCCTGAAGCTACTTCAGGGTTTACCTAGAATCTAATTTCATTTGATGGAAAATCCCATCTACTCAACTCTCTTCTAGGAACCAACAACTGGGATGCCCATGCCAACTTATAACAATAAACTATCAAAAACGATGACCTCATGAAATTCATAGGCAAATGGAATGAACTAGAAAATATCATCCTGAGTGAGGTAACGCAATCACAGAAAAACACACTTGGTATGCACTCATTGATAAGTAGATATTTGGCAAAAAGCTTGAATTATCCAAGATGCAATTCACAGACCACAGGAAGCTCAAGAAGGATGACCAAAATGTGGATCCTCCCATTCCTTCTTAAAAGGGGAACAAAATATTCATAGGAGGGGATATGGAAGCCAAGTTTAGAGCAGTGACTCAAGGAACGGCAATTCAGAGCCTGACACACATGTAGCCCATATATATACATCTACCAAAACTAGGTACAAACTGTTTTTTTTTTTGAGTGTTCACCTTTGGTCGGCTACCAGTAACAATTAGGTTTAAATATAGAGTTACTAGTGAGAACATTATTTATAACATAAACAATGTAAACTTCAAATTAAACTTATATATTTTGTTCTTTAAATAATTGTAGTGCATTGATAAAATATCAGATATGTTGAAATTCTTGCTGAAATGAATTATTAATCTATTTAAGTTATTAATTTCCCCTGGAAAATGTTTATTCTTCTATTTCTTGAATTAATGTTAAAAAAAAAGATTTACTCTACTGAATCTTTTAGCTTAATAGTATTGAAAGTTCCTGAGCTCTGACAATTTTCATGTTCCAGTGTTTTTTTTCCAAGTTAAAATTTTCATTTACTCAAGGTTTGTAATGATACTTCATGTATTATGTTTGCTAATTGATAAAAACATGAAATAAATACACCAGTGAAAATATCTTAGGCTTGTCCTCAGAGACTTTTACAAATAGGATTTTGCAGTTTTATCCTTGGGGATTTTTATAGGTTGTTGTTTTAAGTAAGGTTTCTATTACTGTGATGATATTCTATAAGGGATAAAAAAAAGGCAAGTTGAAGAAAATGTTTATTTGGCTTACATTTCCAAGCCTTAGTTCATCACTGAAGGACATCAAACAGGACAGGAACCTGGAGGCAGGAGGAACTTTCTGGCTTGTTCCTGATGTCTTCCTCAACCTGCATTCTTATAGAACCAAGGAGCACCAGCACTGGGGTAAAGCCATCCACAATGGGCTGGCCCCTCTACAATAAGTCCTCATTCAGAATGTGCCCCATAATTCTGTCTATGACCAGGTGTTATGGAGATATTTTCTTAGATAAGGCTTCCTCCTCTCAGATATACACTTCTGTCAAGATGACATAAAACACAGCCATTAAAAGTGTTTTTTTGTTTGTTTTTTTTTTAATCATTAAAGTTAGAGAGTGAACAGAATGGTCATTGATTTTTAATACTTTTACATATACCTGATACAAAATTTTCAATTGTAAATAAATTATCATTTTGGTCATTTCTATTTACTAAATAGAGATAACCTTTGTACCAGCCTCATTGTGCACTTGTGAGAACAAAGTAGCTTGTGTTATGCACCAAATTCTTCATTAGAATGCAGCAAACCTGGTATTTGTTTTTGTTCATAACTGTCCTATGGTAGCATATCCCTACCAAAACATACTTAAGAAAAATGGTTACTTAAGCTCCCAATTTGAAGGTAAATTCAACATGACAAATAAATCAAGGAAGGATAATCATGAAGTGGTTATTCACATGATATACTGAGACAGAATGCAGAAAATAATGAATGCTTTTGCTCAGTTCACTTTAAATCTTCTTTTTTTTTTTTTTTTTTTTTTTTTTTTTTTTTTTTTTTGGAGCTGGGGACCGAACCCAGGGCCTTGCGCTTCCTAGGCAAGCGCTCTACCACTGAGCTAAATCCCCAACCCCCCCACTTTCATCTTCTTATATAGTTGAAGATTTCCAATCTACAGAGAGGTTGCCTCCCACAACCAAGACAGTTTCACACAGCTTTATCTACAAACAGTAGATCTTACCCAGTTGAAAATTGAAATTGACCATCACAGTTTACATTTCTATCAGTTTAACATAATAACTGCATTATTATACTTCTGTCAAATCATGATTATAGTAATTACATTCATACTCTATGTGTTTAAGGCATTTAAACCCACTAAGCAATAATTTGTATCAAACAATGATACTATTTTTAATTAAAAATTTTCATACAGGTATAATAATGCTCACATGAACAGATGTGAATAACCTCACATGCACACAAAATACATGTATATGTCTGTATAGAACCAGAGAGCATATATGTATTAATATGTTTCTTAATTTCTTATTTATGAATTAGAAAATTAAATTCTACTGTCCATTGATTCTGTTGTTACAGTGGTCTCCAGGTATTTGTGTCTTCTAAGGAATTAATTCAATAGGAAGACAAAAATAATTTAATTAAAAGTTCATTGAGCAAAGAATACGCAAACACTGTAAAGGGATATTAGAATGGGCTGCCCCACAGGTGGCTCCCCAAAGCACAGGAGCATCTAAAGCACAGGAAATTTTATGCTATGTATTGTAAGAAAGATTCCTTATGAATATTTATGTTATGGAGAATGGCATACCCATTGCCTACAGTGCCTATTTTTATTCTAAGCCAAAAGCATATTTCTTCCTTTGGTACTCTAAGGATCACAATTTAATAACTTTATAATGAAGCTGAAGTCTTCTGAGGATACAGACTTGTTGATAGTATATGTGTGGGGAAAAATGTCCTCATGGCTTAGTTCTTGATATAGCGAACAATCTATATGTAGCCTAAATTATATGTGTACAATAAGGGACTTTGTCTGCCATGAAAGGAGACAGATACACATATATAGGCATAGCTCAGGTCTAAATCCTTTCTTAAGTAGTACAAGATTAGGTTATTGAAACATGGCAGTCGTAGGTTAAGACACTTTTTCCCTAATGCTAAGATATTTGGGGGCTGGAGAGATGGCTCAATAGTTAAGAGCACTGACTCCTCTTCCAGAGGTCCTGAATTCAATTCCCAGCAACCACATGGTGGCTCACAACCATCCGTAATGAGATCTGATGCCTTCTTCTGGTGTACTCATTTAAAATATATCTTCAAAAAAAAGACATTTGACTATTTAAAAGGCTAACTATTGAGGCTTGATAATCAAACCCAAATCAAGGATTTTACAATAGTCTAATAAGTATATATATAAGAAACAGGCATACTGTCTTGCAGGTCATATTTTTCCAAGTTCTAACTCTCAATTCTATGGTGAATGTGACATAATGGTCATTGTGCATCCCACTGAAACTCTTATATTGCCATCCATGAGAGGATGTGATGACGTTAGGCTGGGTTTTATAAAAATGGTTAGATCAGAAAAGAATGAGACTTATAAATGTGATTTACAAAGAAACACAAAAATGGAACATTGATTTTATAAAACATGTTTGCAGAGGTCTTCCTAGACTGCAGCTAGCAAATGATGTGTACGAAGCATAATGTGGTAGTCGGAGGACTTGGATTCTCTAATACTACTGACCAAAATTATGTCCCCAATCTTGGCCTATAAAAAATAAATTCTCATTTATGGTAAGCTACTAACATTCTGATACAGCAGCTCCAAAAAACTAAGTAAGTTGAATGAATCTTAGCAATATAATGATAACTCACCCAATTACAAATAGATAAGCTAAACTATATTAAAAAATCCCAACAATTCTTTAATGACATTCCTACACACATAAGACCTGCATTAGTTCACTAGTTTATCCTTCCCAAAAGTTAAGGAATAACTTACATAAATTATGTATTCATTAGAGAATGAAAAAACATTTTCAATTTATTATTAGTAATCTCATGTCTTAAACAAAGACATTAGTTGAAAATAAATAAAAGCTAGTATTTCCATAGAAAAGGTGAAAAAAAGTCAGTAGCCAGAATTAAACAATTAAAGTAATAAATGCATAAAAAATTAAAAAAACTGATCCATTAGTAATTTAATATTTAAAAATTAAAAGGGTAACTTCCTAAAAAAATAAAAAATAAAAGTTAGTGGGAAAAATATTGAAAAACTGGAACATATATTTATGACTTCAAGAATACCAGAAAAGTAAGTACAAAGCAGAACTTACATCACAAAGTATAAATAGTTAAATGTAGCAATTATAATCATTTTTTAAAGTCAATGTGTTCATATATTACAAATTAAAATTCAACAAATAAATTAAAAAACAATTTCAATAAAATAAAACCACCTAATATCATATAAATTTTACATATTTGAACAAATTAATAAATAGTGATATGAATCTGTGATGCTAGCAGTCAAAAAACTTGCTGAGCAAGTCAGCAGATGGTAAATATTCATTGACTGGAAGATCACTTCTGTTAGAAAGCAGGTCTTTCAAATTTGAACTCCAGTAAAAAAAATCCATGTTTTTGCCATGCTTCAAAGCTATCAAGAAAAATATTCTAATGATAAAAGAAAATCTAATATATAATATAATGTATATATCTACCAGAAATTTTATATATAATATATTATTTATATATATATGTTATAAATATATAATGAAATGCAAAAGGGTTTAGTAATAATTGTTATTGAATTGAGAAAATCCAGTTAGCTCGTGACAAGTATTAATTTGATCAGGCTTTTGCTTGCACAATGTAAAACACATGACTAACAGACATGGCAGAAGCCTAGACAGAATCATTGGTAGGGTCAGTTCTTCAGATAAACATCGAATAGTTTATGCAAAAATATACAGAGAATTCATTGTGAAGGATGATAAATTGCTGAACACTATACATTAATTACTTTTCTCTTTTCTATGATTAAACAATTGATAAGAAACATCTTAGACAAAAGAGGACTTATTTTGTATTATGACTAGGGGTGGGGTCACCCTCAAGGTGGGAAAAGCATAGTATCATGTGACTCTTTTAAAGCTGAAGTTCACATCTATGGTCATTTTTGTACCATCCCGAGGGGCTAACAATTAAAGAACCCACAAGAAGTAGACTTTACCTTAAATTCAAGGATGCCCAGAACGACCTACATATTCCATTAAACCTAGTGGTTTCAGAATCTTCTCTAACTACATTGCCAGTGTTGACCAAGTATTCAAGCACATGAGGTTATGAGCAACTTCCATATTCAAACTTTAACACATTATTTAAATATGGCTGGCCTCTCCACATTTTACCAAATTTGTTAACACTAATGATCCATGTTGTAGAAATTTGTTTATCTTCTATTCCTGTTCCTTTATAGTTACTGGGCAAAGTTATTTTGAAAAATAAAAGAAACATTATAAAATGTAATAGCATCTGTATAACTAGGACCCTACTCCCCTAATTTAACCTGGGAAAATATTAAAGAGCAAGACCCACAAAAATAAGCAAATAAGAAAAGCCATGAAATTCTATCTGTTATACAGAGGATCTAGAATTTGTGATGTCTGTGTGTGTGTGTGTGTGTGTGTGTGTGTGTGTGTGTGTGTGTGTGTGTGTGTGTGTGTTTGGATGTTTGTGTGTGTGTGTCATCCATGTATCTTCTGGCAGAGGTAGTAGTTAACATCTAGTGTCCAACTCTATATCGACTTACTATTTTTAACCAACTCTTATGAGATTCAAATTCAAGCCTTCATCCTTGCACATTAAGCAATTTGCCTACTGAGAAATTGCCAAGACCTGAAAGTCAGTTGCAAAACAGCCAATAAATATATTCTTCATAAATCGTTTTCTGTGTAGGCAAAGAAACCAATAATTAATTATTAATTTTAATATTTTATACACTTTTATACAAAAGTGTTTCTCATGAAACTCTTTTGCAAATTCAGTTAATAAAAATCGTTTTAAATAAAATCAAAGTTTTGGAAGAAAATATTGAAATAAATAGTATTTTTTATTTTTATCACCTACTTTTTATAAGACAACTTGATATAATTCAAAAATATTTTACTAATTTAATTTTAAGAATATTAAAATAAATTTTTACAATGAAGTAAGGATATTGTGAATACTATTGTAAATCTACACTTACATGGCACTTACTGCCTGAGGATCCATCTATACCTCTCTTGGGCATATACCCAAAGATGCCCCAACATATAAAAAAAAGACACGTGCTCCACTATGTTCATCGCAGCCTTATTTATAATAGCCAGAAGCTGGAAAGAACCCAGATGCCCTTCAACAGAGGAATGGATACAGAAAATGTGGTACATCTACACAATGGAATATTACTCAGCTATCAAAAACAACGACTTTATGAAATTAAGTAGGCAAATGGTTGGAACTGGAAAATATCATCCTGAGTGAGCTAACCCAATCACAGAAAGACATACATGGTATGCACTCATTGATAAGTGGCTATTAGCCCAAATGCTTGAATTACCCTAGATGCCTAGAACAAATGAAACTCAAGACGGATGATCAAAATGTGAATGCTTCACTCCTTCTTTAAAAGGGGAACAAGAATACCCTTGGCAGGGAAGAGAGAGGCAAAGATTAAAATAGACACAGAAAGAACACCATTCAGAGCCTGCCCCACATGTGGCCCATATATACAGCCACCCAATTAGACAAGATGGATGAAGCAAAAAGAAGTGCAGACCGACAGGAGCAGGATGTAGAGCGCTCCTGCGAGACACAGCCAGAATACAGCAAATACAGAGGCGAATGCCAGCAGCAAACCACTGAACTGAGAACGGGACCCCCGTTGAAGGAATCAGAGAATGAACTGGAAGAGCTTGAAGGGGCTTGAGACCCCATATGTACAATAATGCCAAGCAACCAGAGCTTCCAGGGACTAAGCCACTACCTAAAGACTATACATGGACTGACCCTGGACTCTGACCTCATAGGTAGCAATGAATATCCTAGTAAGAGCACCAGTGGAAGGGGAAGCCCTGGGTCCTGCTAAGACTGAACCCCCAGTGAACTAGACTGTCGGGGGGAGGGGGGGCAATGGTGGGAGGGTGGGGAGGAGAACACCTATAAGGAAGGGGGATGTTTGCCCGGAAACCGGGAAAGGGAATAACACTCGAAATGTATATAAGAAATATTCAAGTTAATAAAAAAAAATAATAACATAATGAAGATGCATGCAGATTCATCAGGGGAAAATTACTCCAGTATTATTATAATCTAAAACACCATCTAAGGCAATTCAATTATAATACTGTCTTATTATGATTATATTGCTATTTTAAGAAGCAACAATTCTTGAAATGGAGAGGTGTAAGAGGAAAATAAAGATGAAAGAAATATAATTGTTCACAAGTTGGAGTTCATGTAACTTAAAATGTGCACAAATGAAGAGCAACCTTCTAGATGTTTTATTATTGAGATCGTGGAAAATATTGAAACTTATCCCTTGCATAACTCAAAATGAACTGCCAAAGCGGCATTGAGAAAACGAATTGCCTCAGGATCCAACCCAGCACTGACATCAAACGTAATTGGGCCCTTTCATCTCTAACTTAAGAAAGTGGTCAAATTTTCTCTGTGTGAGCCTTCAGCAAAGTTGACCTCTTTAATGGAAGAGTGACTTTCAACAAAATACTACTTTCCAACTTGGTTAGCTCTTAGTAAAAATGAAACTTATAATTAAAGAAACTCTCAAAAACATCATCAATTTTGCTGTTAGGAATTCTTTCTTCAGGAGTCATGTTGTTTATCTTTTAGCCAACACTGAATCACTAAAGCTGTTTTATGTCCTGGCTGTAAGGAAAGACACGACTTTTCTTGCAGTTTTCTAGATGAGGAAGAATGAAGATGGCTTCCTATGGAGATGATAAACTCGGAAAAATGAATACTGTTTCAAGGGTACCTCATATTTTCAGTGTACCCAGGCACAGTGGACTCTTAAAATCCACATATTAGACCTCTGTCAATAGAAATTTTTTGGAACTACTGGATGGCACCAATTGGATTTGCTTTTTTTTTTTGGTGGTGTTTTTTGTTTTGTGGGGACAAAGGTGGAGGTTGAACCTGGGAGGATTGGAAACAAGTGTGATTGGGGAGTACACTGTACAAACTTCTCAAATAATAAAAATATTATGCCAGGGGTGGGGAAAAGACATGCACATTTTGGAAGTATCAGAAGCCATGTCCAGAGACACCTAGATCATAAAGATTCTGCTGTACTAAATAGTGAACATTTAATCAACTCAAAATACACAATGGCGTTACTGGGAGTGAAAAGTAAGAGAGGCTTCAGACAAAAAAGAAAGAAAGAAGGCAAAAAAGACAGAAAGAGAGAGAGAAAACAAAGAAGGAAGTAAAAGAATGAAAAAGGCAAGAGTAGGTTTATATGTGGCAACAAGAAGAAAAAACTATGAATTAACATATCACAAGAATAGCAGATATAAACCACATATTTATCCACTAGGGAAAGCACAAATAACAATAATTCCTGTCATCAAGTATCAGTATTCATATTTCCTGAGTGGGCTCATAATTGATGCTTTTCATGCAGTCTGATTTGGATAGAGATGCTGTTCTTATATAAGACTGTATCTCACCTATCTCGCATTTTCCCCCACCTTTTTAAGTGTCACAATGTCCCTGAAGAAAACAAGAAATGTATTCTCATATTCCATAGTCTTTATTTCCATGCTACATATTCAAAGCATGAGTTTGCTGATTTTAGGTATGATGATAACATTGCTTTTTTCGCTTGCTTTTTTTTTCAGAAATCTAGCTCAAATACACACACACACACACACGCACGCACACGCACGCACACACACACACACACATACACACACACCCACACACACACACACACACACACACCCTTGATTTAGTAGTGGAATATCATAATATACTGACTCTGGATTCTGTACCTTCAATACTGGCCAGAGCAGACAGAGGAAAGGTAAAAAGAGAAGGGAAAAGAAGGAAAACAGAAAGAAATGTAAGAGAGATGAGCTAAAGTATTTACAGATGGATAGAATGCTAATTGGATAATTGTTGATATTGAGTAAAGACACATGCTCTCTATCATGTATGTTTCAAGCATTTTTTACAAAGCAATACGAAAGAAATAATTCATAGTGTAATTAGAGGAGGCTTCTGGCATTATTGAAATCTAGATGGCAGAAATTTGCATTAGAAAAATAGCTTTGAATATGAACTCTGAAGTCTGTGTCTGAGAATGCAATAAATCAGAGTAATGACAAATCAATATTTAATCACACAAAATATAAAGTGAGTTTAAAGGAAACCGAATGCATTACTCCCTCCTAATTTACAAGGCCTGTGGTAGCTAAATCATTTTTGCATCATAGTCTTTGTAATTACGGCTAAAAAAAAATTCTAAAAACAGTAATTGAGTATTACATTTCATTAATTTTCTATTCTCTTTGATCATCTCTTAAGGATCATTATATGGAAATTGTTTGTATATCTCTTTATAAGAATAGGGACAATCAACCAGTACAATTATTTAAACTGCGTAGTTAAATATTTGGAAGTTAGAGAAAGTAGGATCAGGAGTCCAGAGCTGCCCCTGGCTATATAACCAATGTGGCTATATAACACGCTACATTGCAGCTTGTTTTAGCAAATAAAACAAAACAAAACTAAAAAAAAAAAAACAAAAACAAAAACAAAAAACAAGAGGAAACAATTCCCCCAAAACAATAAACAGCACTAATTCCCACGATGTTCCTTCTGTTCTAAAATGCTTCAGAGTTAACATTTTGATCATTACAAGAATCCATCAATCTATGTCCTTACTAGTACATGGTATTATTGGTTCATTAGCTCTTTTTCTATTAGTTTGTTGAAGGTTTCATAATGGAAATAGTATAGTATAGAAAATAGGACCTCATTTTCCTAGAATTGCATTTCTTTCTGTGGATCCTTACTCTTGTTGATAAAGAAATTTAGAGGTAGATTCAGAAGGAAGTTTGAGGACCATTATCTTACAGTTGAGGGGGAAGAGGTAGTACAGACAAGTTGTAAGCCATGGTAACTGCCATCGGGAGAAAGCCTGATAGGAGACACCATGCTTTTAGAAAGCTGAGGATTACAGTAATAGAAGTCTGTCAACAAGGGTTGGGGATTTAGCTCAGTGGTAGAGCGCTTGCCTGGCAAGCGCAAGGCCCTGGGTTCGGTCCCCAGCTCCGAAAAAAAAGAAAAAAGAAAAAACAAAAAGAAGTCTGTCAACAGCTATACTAAGCAGAGAGCTGGTTGTCATCAGAGGAAAAAAAAAAAAAAACGAGAAAATGATACTACCTGTGCAAGCACATTTAGGATTGCGGCTGATCCTTAGGCAAGATATTAAGGTGATTACAAAAATGTATACTTTTTCAATTAGAACTCAGTGGCAGTTTAGCTGTGAAGATCTCCAAGCAACTGCATGGAGTGAGGGTCTTCTGGGTAATTTGAGTGCATTACCTATTAGGAAATAATTCTTCTTCTGAGCTCTTCACCCTTTTCTCAGATGAATCTGCTTTCCAGATGGTTGTTCCCCTAACAAGATTATTGACAGTTATAATTGGACTAATTCCTAAGTGAGGGGGACAATACAATACAGTGTTCTATTATTTGCAGCAGAACAGAATATCATTTTTGCTCAGGGCTAGAGATAGAATTTAGTTTATTCTCTTTTGGCTAAGAGGAAGTAATTTTCTCTTAACACACCTCAAGTAAGTGAGCCTTGATGCTCCTACCTTTTCATATGAATTTTAAATCCTAAGAAGGGCAACTTTCTCTTTCTAGTGTTACCTAGGAAACAGTAGTGGTGAACAAATACCACCTAGAGGGAAGGGTTCATCCTTAATGGCCTCAAAGCCTGATCAGTTCTGTCCAGCTATCTTGTTTAAAATAGTTCTATATTCTGGAAGCAACATTTAAAGTTTCATGTTTTTCCAAAAACTTTTCCTCGAGTCTATCTCATATTTTATATACACAGTACTTTAAGAAACAGAAGTTTTATTTGCTGATGCAATCCTTACAGTGAAGCTTTTCTATAATAGAGTGGCAGTCTTCTATAATAGCTGAAAAGCTGAACCATGTCAACAAATGCAAGCAAAGAGGTTCACAAAGTTGCTAACTTTTATTTCTACCAATATTTCTGCACATACAATATCTCATTCCCTTTGTACATTTTGTTGGACTCATTCTTAGACTATCATTTATTATACTAGATTGTTTACATATGGAAATTCAAAGTATGTCTTTCCCACATTTAAAAATATACTTCACCTTAAATCACCCTTTCATTTTTATTTCAGATATATTGGTCATGTGTCTTTCTTCCAAATTTTAATGACTATTATAGGATGGAAGGACATTGTCCTGGTCCAGTGTGTGTACTTTCTGCGTAAGGACCCTGGTTTGATCTTAAGTATGATGGCTTGAAAAAAGATGACTTCCATAGTCTCAAAAACTTGACTTCTTAGTTCACAGTGGGAGATCCTGTTTGGGGAGACTTGTAGGTATGGTCTTGTTGGCGAAAGTATGTCACTGGAGGTGGTCTTTGAGAACTTGAAGACTCTTAATATTTCTGGTTCAGTCTGTCTGTTTTATAATTGCACTTGAAGATGGGAGCCATCCGGGTCCTGTTGCTCTCACCAGGCCCACTGCTTGCTGCCACATCTCTTCCACAGACTCTTATATTCCAGAACAATAAGGGGAACAAATCCCTCATTCTACAAGTTGTTTTCATCACAATGTTTTACCACAACACTAGAAAAGTAACTCAGACATCAAGGAAGCAAAAAGAATAAATAAAATTAAACTGTGTGAATATAAGTACACATTAAATGCCTTTGGGAGACATTTAGGAAAATTAGGGGAGGCGAGAATTTAAATTTTAATAAAGTATCCCAGAGACATCATTCAGTTGTTCAGAGCACCAAACTTGCTTGACATCCTAGAGACTTGGCAAATAGAGACAACCATGGCTATGTATTATAACCTTGACATCTGATGGGAGTGTCTTTGGCCTTCACAGGCTCTTGAGCTAGTTAGTTTATAGGGAGTGGTCACATTCATCAACTGTTTTCGACACACTCCCAAAACAGGAAGGAAACGGAGAGCTTGTGTCGGCCTGAAAGTGTTGGTTGTATCGTACATATTGTAAGTGTACTTTGAATAAAGTAGAAGATAATTAAAAAATAAATTGTCTCTATTGTTTTATATTGTCAATAGCCACAGAATATAGGATTGTGAACAAAGATTATAGTTTGCTACTAGAAATGAATTCTTTTCTGAGGACATTTTGTGATAGGTATTAATATGAACAGGAAAAAAAAAGAGCAGGGTGATATAGTCTGCTGCTCTTCCTTGTGAAATAAGGCGTTGTCACTTTTCCTGCAGTGTCTGCAAGTGCAGTGCTACCCTCAGCAGGGGACTTGTTAAGCACCTTAGAGTGTGTGCTGTGCTGGGATTATTGCCTAGTACTAATCTTCCTAGCACAGCTGGTAGAACTCTCTAAAATTGCTGCGGTTGTCCTTTAGTTTGAGAACACACTAGGGGCGCAAAACTTGCCATACACCATAGTTTGCCCAGTTATGGTGCTACCTCCATAAGGACACATGTTAATAAGTGCAGACAATTTAAACTTTTCAGGGAATGTGCTTAGGAGGGTACATATGTGGTTTGCAAATTTGTCACATACTTCAAGTATTTGTAATTAGAATTTTAATAGCTTTGTGGTAGTTGTCAAGAAATTTTTGCATTTGATTAGATTTTTTTATGTTGAATAAATTTGCATTTTACTGGACACCCTACTTTTGTAGACAAATGATCGTGTAGTATCACCTCTATTTCTCATTTATTTCCCAAGTGAATTAGACACTATGTGCTTCTCTGGTTCTCTCTGATAGTATGTGTAGTGGTTTGAATATGTTTGGCCCAGGGAGTGGCACTATTAGGAGTGTAGCCTTTTTGGAGAAAGTGTGCACTATGGAAGTAGGCGTTGAGCCCCTCTTCCTAGCCACCTGTGAGTTAGTCTGCTTCTGGCTTCCTTTGGATGAAGATGTAGAACTCTCAGCTCCTTCTCTAGCACCATGTCTGCCTAGATGCTGCCGTGCTTCCTGTTCTAATGGATTATGGACTGAAGCACCGAACCTGTAAGGTAGCCCCAATAAAATGTTGCCCCTTATAAGAGTTGCCTTGGTCATAGTGTCTTTTCACAATGAAAAACTAACTTAGAGAGCATATTCAGCAAGCCTACCTCTAATAACATAAAACTGCAGGCTCTATGTTTTCATACCCGAAAACATAGGCCAGTTTTGTTTCCTATGATTGTTAATTTTGTGTATAAAACATGCCCAGCTATATGGTTAAGCTGTGTGTGTATGGCTTCAGATTATACAAGAAAGGTCTGAACATAATGAAAGGGAGCACGGTATTTCTTTCTGATTCATTGTCTAGATGTTGTACTTCAGTGTTCTTTTGTTTTTTGGACTCAGCCCATGTAACAAAATCTTGCCACTCTTTTCAGGTCTTCAGATTATGACAGATGCCACATCCAAGAGAACTTGTTAAAATAGCAAGTTAGAAGGAGTATGGACTCTCAGGCTAAACTGATAACTGGTAAAGAAGGCAAGAAAAGCCAACCAAATAATGTTTTAAAAATCTCAAGGTGATGATCAACAAAGAAAACATTCAGGACGTTCTGCTCTCCTAGACTTATAAAGTCCTGAGTCAAAGAACTACCCTTTCCTTTAGGAGAGAATGTTTCAAAATTCTACACCAATATTGTATCTGCTAATTTCACAGGTTGTGTGTGTATCCTTCAGTTTCTCAGCAGATCCACAACTAATGCAGTGATTTGAAACAAAGAATTATATTAGGAAATCATATATAATTTTCAAACTTAAGTTAGCTTGAGTTACTTTTTCTTTGCTAATGATCCATAAAATGAAAAGACTTGGGCAAAGCAGACATGTTTGTGTAATCTAATTGTTTTCTACACCTAATATTTGCTTTTCCAATATGCATTGTTTTACCAGAATAAAAGACTTGATTCCCAGTTATATTATGACATCCTTTAGCAGAAGGAACCTAAATAATGAAACATCTCAAGTTGTTATCCATTTTACAGTCTTCATAGGTATGAGTTTTCTAAATGCACAAATGATATTTGCTAAATTGACCCAAGGCCAGGATTATTTATCAAATGATAGTTCATAAACAGTGACTCTTCTTATCAAATGTCTTCTTTATATTTCAACTGTGGCATTATCTTCTTAGTGTCATGACTAGGCTACAAAGCATTATATTTACACCTATATTGTCCATACTATCAATCCTGGAGATAGAAAAAGGATCGTATCATTTCTACTTCATACAACTTGTGAGGATATGAGTAAGAAATCTCCGCCCCATGTGGAGTCCTCCTCTAGTGGAAGGACAGAGCATCAAGTTGAAGGATAGGATTACCATCCCACCATCAGGAAGTCTGACCCATAAGTGTTCCTTATGAACTGTAGGGACAAAAATGGAGAGGAGCCTGAGGGAGAGGAAGTCCAGTGATAGGCCCAATTTGGGATCCAGCTCAGGAGGAGGCCCAGGGCCTGACACTGTTACTGATGCTATGGTGTGTTACAGCCTAGCATGGCTCTTCTCTGAGAGGCTCGAAAAGCTGCTGAAAGAGTCAGATGCAGACAGACACTTACACCCAACTATGGACAGAAGCCAGGGACTCCTGTGGTTAAATTAGGGAAAAGCTGGAAGAAATTGAGGAACAGGGTGATTCTATAAGATGACCAGCAGTCTCAACTATCTTGGACACTGAGACCTCTTGGACACTGTGCCACCAACCAGGTAGCATAAACTAGCTGATATGACACTCCAGATATATATATACAGCAAAGGACTGCCTTGTCTGGCCTCGTTGAGTCCTGGAGAGACTCTACGCTCCAGGGAGTGGGACAGTCTGGTGGAGCAGGGGTGAGAGGGTGGAGACCTACTCTTGGAGAAGGGGGAGGAGGTATGGGATGAAGAATTGTCAAAGAACAGACTGGGAAGTGAGTAGCACCTAGACTGTAAAGAAAGATTAAAGAATATTAATAATAGAGATAATAATGATAATAAAAATAAAGAAACATCCTCCCATAAAGCTTTTGCATTTGAACACTTAGTCCCATATTTGTAGTGTTGTTTGGGAAGACCAGGAATCTTTAGGAGGTGAAACCTGATGGAGAATATACAGTTTGAGATTTTGTAGATTTCCCTACTTCCTGTTCTCTTCCTGCTTCTTCTCTGTGGGTGAATTCTTAGCATGCTGTTTTCTGACACTATGGCTAAATTCATGCTCTGGTTCCTATGAATTCCCTCCATGACGGATTGATTATGTTATCACCTCTGGAACTCTGAAATGAAATAAATTCTTTCTTCCTTAAGTTACTATTTGTCAGGGTATTTTACACAAGCAAAAATACAATATATTGTAATTAATATGTTATTGATCAATATATTTCCTTTTAAGCAGAGTCAAAAGAAAAATAGTTTAAGTCAATGAGCGACATATTAAATTTCTCAACCATGACTAAAATGAATTAACTGTTTGAATGATAACACAAAAAGAAATTTAATGTATTAAACTGTGTGAAATATTTTTCTTAAGTATTTGTATACATTAACTTTTCATAACATATCACTGGAGTAAATCTTGGCAGGTATATTTAATTAGCATTTGGGCTTATATCTCTTTAGGAAAATCATTTATCAATTAATTATTTTATTTATTAATGGGGCTATTGAAATAGTATCCATAAGCATCTACATGGAAATAAAAATTAATCTAAATATTGAAAATACACCAAATTTTACAAAACACTGTAGACTTTATGACCTGGTTGGGAAGAATTAAAACAATTGGACATTTGTACTAGTATATTATCCATGGTTTGATATGAAGTAATATAAGATTTCAACTTCAAAGTGGTAAGGAATGATCTAGTTTGTCTTTTAATTGTTTTCCAATAGAGACTGGCACAAATAAGGTCCCTTTTTTGCTAATTTTGTAGACTTGAGTAGACTTTCTGCTCTGGAAGACATTTATTAAAGTTGATTCAATACAAATTAGGTGAAGCAATACATGGAGTTTGCTTAATTGTAGATATCAGCCTGATGTAGGAAAAATCAATATGCATACCATGAAGACACAAACTCGTAACTATGCTAAATGGGCAAATATATTTCAGAATTAGCAATAGCACAGTGTAAAAAAACTAGAAATAGAGATTTATTATCAAAAATATGCTTTGAAAATATCCATTGAGCTTCAACTAGGAAAAAATGCATTATTATGTCGTTACAATCAAGAAAAGAAACATGCAGTATGAAGAGATGGAAATATACAAATATATAATGGATATTTTTCTTGTAATTTTGGTAAAAATAACTTGCTATCAAAAAGTTGATAGATGTTTTGAGAGAGATATCAGATTGTAAACATTAAGATAATGTCTCATTATAGTTTATGTATAATATGAAGCGAAAATTATTTCTAGTTTTTAGCAGATGGCATGCAGAAGAGCTTCAGTGGGCAA
This sequence comes from Rattus rattus, assembly GCF_011064425.1. Taxonomy (NCBI): domain Eukaryota; kingdom Metazoa; phylum Chordata; class Mammalia; order Rodentia; family Muridae; genus Rattus; species Rattus rattus. The sequence goes on from NC_046156.1 coordinate 160,077,230, forward strand.
GTGAGTTTCCTGGATACAGCACACCTTTTCGCTTAGCTGTGATAGGTGTACTCTGGAGAGGCATGGTGGTAGTGGCTTCATTCCAGGATTGCTTCTTGCCTCTGGAATGCCTTCCTATGTTTGTCAGTGCTATATTCCTTATATATCTGTCCTGGTTGTTGGACATGGCAAGACCCTCATTGCCTATAGCCTGTTATAAAAATTCCTGAGTGATAGTCTACTCTATTAGGCAAGTATTTGGAGATCATCGTGGAGATGAATTATCTTGAAATAATGCTGTTGAGATGAATTAATAATTTCTTGGAATTTCTGATTTAATTTCAGTAGTTTTAGGAAGTTAGTTTGATTTAAGTAATTTTGGGAAGTTGGGTACTTGATAGAAAGTTTAAAGTTAGAATCAAGATTAGAGTGTGCCCCTTCCTCATAGAGTAGCCAGGGCTGCTTAGGTTATCAATGGAGTACAGTGACTTTTCAGGTATTACAAGCACATAACAGTACTAGGAAGGAAAAAGGCATGGCACAAGTTAATTGTCAAAGAAAACATTCATATTATGTTGGGTTTGAGTTCCTGGTTCTTGTATCTAGGGTGTAATCATAGTTTTCCATTTGCAGCATGAAAAGAATAATCATTAAAAAGACTAGTTAAGGCCCTGGGTTCGGTCCCCAGCTCCAAAAAAAAGAACCAAAAAAAAAAAAAAAAAGACTAGTTAATTTCATTATGAATGTAAGAATAAAGAACAAAGGATTAGGCAGTTTAGCTGATCAAGAAATTACAAATAACACATAAAGCACATGACATGTTTGTAGTAAAAAATAAATTCTTGTCAGCTAAGCATAGGAAAAGACTTGCTTCTATAAATTTGGCTTATTTTAATTTGTTAATGAGCAATGAATCATGGCTTTGGGGTTATATTGAACTTGTACAAGGAAAATTAGATGCAAAATGTTTAGTTAGGTATGAGTTTCAAAGGAAAAAATATTATCAAAATCCTTTGATGATTTCCTTTTCTGTAATGATTTTAATCTGTCTTTGAAGAATATATTTTTGTGGTGATTGTTTTTAGATAAGATGTAACTTATGGGTACGAGGTAATCTTATATGGAAAACTATGTCTTAACACATAAAAGCGTTAAGGGAAAAATGAAGTTGTTGGAACCTGTTAGTTAGAGGTTTGCTCCATATTCCAATATATTTTTCTGTCTGTCTGTCTGTCTGTCTGTCTGTATGTATGTATGTATGCATGTGTGTATGTATATATGTATTACATGTTGGAGCTTGTTGGAATATGTTTCATCTACCAAGTGTGTATGAGTATCTGACTCTGTGTGTGTGTGTGTGTGTGTGTGTGTGTGTGTCTGTGTGTGTGTGGTTTTTCCCTTTTCTCACCTGCCCCAGAAAATTAAGTTTTACTCCTTCAGAAGAAGTTTACTCTTCTAAGGAACTCTTTCACCCTGTGGGATCAAAACTGGCACTTGACAAGTTCTTTTTTAAATACATTTTATTCTCTGTGAATTTCATACATATGTATAATGCACTCATCTTATTTTTTTCTATTTGTTTTCTTACTTCCTTCTCAACCATGTCATTCCCTCTCTTCTCTGTACTAGTCTCTTTCTGGCTTATCATGAGTTTAGTTTTATCAGAATCATTTTCATGCTTATGACCTGTGCAGGATTCTGCACTTCTATAAGCTTTGAAAAAAAGAGAGAGTATGGCAGAGAGAGAGAGAGCAGGGGAGGGGCAGAGAAGGTGGATGAAGTAGGGGAAGGAGAAATTGACATTAAGAAACATATCTCTTTGATTTTTGGAACTGAGAATCCTATGGCTAGACCTTAATATAGAGGTTCTGGAAAGCCAGTACTATAGCTCAATCCAGGATGGAAAGTTTATAAACCCTCATGATGAAAGTCTTGAAACTTAAACCTGATAAGCCTGAAGTTCTGATATCTAAGGGTAGGGAAGAAGAATGCCCTTCAGCTAAAGACAGAAATGGGGAGAAATAAAATGTCTCATAACTCTTTCACTTTTATTCTTCTCCTTGGGCTTCTGTCCAGGCTCCCAGATGATGGGGTCATGCATACTCAGGTGAGGGCAGGACTGGCATCTATGATTGCCCCATAAATGTAGCCATCTACCAAAGAAGTGTTCTCAGAAGTACACCCAGTGACACTGCTTTGCTATCTATTCAAATATTCCTTAACACTTAAAATACAACACCGCAATAAGGATACTAAATTTGTTTTCCTCCTGATAATTCTTTTATTCTAATCTTCTAAACAGAATGATTTGCAATATTAAATTAGCTTAAAAATTTTATTGATATAGATACAATATCTTGGAATAAATTGAATACAAGATTTGGAGTTAAAGAAATCACTGGAAAGATAATTGAGTCTAGGAAGTATAGTGGAATGCTCAATGAAAGATATATGAAAAGAGATTGCAAAGTCTAAAATCTTGATATGCAGCCTTAGGCTGTTGTCAAGAAGAATGTTGTGAGGCACGGGCAAAGTGAATTATCTAGTATAAATGAATAATGAAAGCACCTTCATTTTAAAACTAAAAGATTACATATATTTAAATATAGCAGATGAAATAAAAGTAAAGTAATAGAAAAAGTGGATTTTTTCAAAAGATTAAATATTACAAAATAATAAATCTCTACTAGATAATGCAACCTTTAAAAAGTCACTTGGCAAAATAACATGCAATAATTTAGTTATGGGTATTATAGTACAAATATCTTTAGAAGGTAAAATAAACCATAAACAGTGAGAGACCAAAACTTCCTTACTTACAGATTTAAAGAGGACCTTAAATATACAATACAATTTGAATAAGAAGCTTATTGTACACATGCATGCATCAATTGATCATGTTTAGTTTTATGATATTTTTGTCTGAAAATCATAAAATAAAACATCATAGAGTCTATTATGGATATAATAAGGAATCATATGTATCCCTAGATTCTTAGATCAATTATCATGCGTTGCTTCTGTGTTCTAAATAATACTTTTTAAAATTGCTGACAATATTTCCACTTTGTTATTTTGTATAATTTCCCAAAAATAAAACTACTCAGTCATATATTATATTTAAGAAATTTTTGCAGCCAGTACTATAAGTTTAAAAATATCCCAATAGTGTATCCATACTTGTTTTTATCATTTTGTGTTTGGATCTTTTCCTCCAAGTATGTATGTCTGTGCACAATGAATAAAGAAATAATATTGGGTACACAATAACTAGAGTTAGGTATATGTCGTTCTGAGTTTGTGATGCTCAGGCACTTGATGGGGAAAGATGAAGAGGAGGACCACCAGGATCCAGGTCCCACTGTGAGTGCCACAGGAAGAAGGCCTCCTTGGCAAATTTTAGTGTTAGAGCACTTTCTGATGCTATTCTTCGAAACAGCTTGTATGATATTTTCAGGGTGAACAAAGACTATACAATCCTTGGAAAATAGAAAGGAGTTCTCCCTAGAGTGAATTTTTAATTGGGTGAGGCTTAAGTTTCTGGGAATACCTCATTTGCCTGGTAATCCAGGAAGCTGAACCTGTAATTTTTCCAAGGCCTAAGTGACATTTCTCAGGTAGATAATTCGAGGGTTAGGCTCCCAAGAGAAGGTCAGGGAGAGAAGACGGATACCTGCCGGGGAACTGAGTCCTCCATTTTATGTGGATCTCAGGAGAGCTGTTGGGACATGTCAACCTACAAACTTTAAGTAGCAGGGTCCTTGAACAGATACAATGGTTAACTGTGGATGATAGGACTGAACACGGTCTTCTGGAATATCAGAAATATCAGATGGCTCTTAATTAATGTGCCGCTTCTCCAGCCCTACCCAAGTACATTTAACTCTGCCAAATCAACTTGTTTCATTAGGAAAGGCAATGGTTTTCACCTATATGTTATCAAAAAGAATAATGATAAGAAGATGCTTTAATTTTCAAAGATAAAATATTTTTAAAGGTAACTTTCTTAAACTCTGCCCTATATAAGATGAGATAAAACTGGGATGAGACCACCTTCAGTAGATAGAGATGGCCCCAGTTGAAGCAGGGTGCTACCCACTCATCTTCAAAAATTTTAATTTAGAATTGCTCCCTTCTAAACAAAATGAAGGGTCACCCAGCAACCAGCCCAACTTGGGATCCATCCTATGCAGCACACCAAAGCCTGACAATATTGCCAACACAGTATCATACGGGCAGACAGGAACCTGGCATGGCTGTCCTCTGAGAGTCACTATCAGCAACTGACTGAGAAAATTCTTACAGCCAAGCATTGGACTGAGGTCACGGACCCACATGGAATAGTTAGAGGAAGGACTGAAGAAGCTGAAGGGGATTGCAACCCACAGGAAGGCCAACAGTATCAACTAATTCAGACTCCTCAGAGCTCCCAGACGCTAAGCCAACACCAAGGATACATGGAATGGTTCATGGCACATGTGTAGCAGAGGACTGCCTTGTATGGCCTCAGTGGGAGAGGATGTGATTAGTCCTGTGGCAATTTGATGCTCCAGGGAAGAAGGATGCTGGTGGGGGTGATGTGAGGGTGGGTGTGCAGGTAGGGGAGCACTATCTCAGAGGCAGGACAGGGGGAAGGGGGATGGGGTGAAGAACTCAACTCTGGGAATGGGGACCAGGAAGAAGGCAACTTTTAGAATGTAAATAAATAAAATATTTTTTTTTAAAAAAAAGGGACTGAGGAAAATAGTCACAAAACCATAATTACACAGAAAACAAACAAACAAAAAGCAAGATGAAAGTAATTGTCATTTAATTGTGAATGAAATCATGGCTCAATTTAAGACATTTGAGTACGAAGATTTCTCAGGGAACAAACACAATTTGAACAACATTTCTGGGCAAAATTATTTTCTACTAGCCTCCCAGCTAACAGCGTTGAAAATTAAATGAATTTCAAGTGAAGTTAGGTGAAGTCATTCCATATTCATGACCCAATGTCTATCACATAGAAATAGGATTATTTAAATTAGGAGTTTGAAGAGTGTAATGGAGAACTATATTAATGGCTTATGAAACGTGATCCTGCAGTCTGAAAATGACAGGGATAAATAATGCCTATTCACAGCCAGGGTCCCTTGGACATTTCTATAGAGAATGCTGGTGACTGAAATTATAACCTGTGCTTGAAGAAGAGGTTCATTCAAAACTGCAAGAAAAAAAGTTAATTAACCCATGCCAGCCAATTTATTTTAATTGCACCCGTCTATTCCAGCTTATAAATAAACGCTTCGGAGATGGGTCTTTCATTTGAAATTGAAAGCACTGGGCATGCAGTAGTAAAAGGCTTCCACTTCACACTATTAACAGCTCACTGGTTTTATTTTTAACTTTTTTCTAGTTTAATATTATAAGCATAAAGCCCAAGAAATATAATTTCTAGAGAGTGTATACTTTACATACACATGAACATAGATATCTATAAATAAATCACATTTATGTGCATTTAATCAATAGGCGGTTAGTTATATCACCTCCAGGCTTAATTCCCAAAAACAATGTATTTTTTTCTTCTCTTTTTAATTTTATATTTTCTTTATCTACATTTCAAATGTTATCCCCTTTCTGGGTTTCCACTCCTGAAGCGCCCCAGCACATTCTCCATACTCTACCTCCATGAGCATGCTCCCCCACACAGCCACCCACACACTCTCTCCCACCTTCCCACTCGGGCATTCCCCTACACTGTGGCATTAAGCCTTAATGGCACCAAAGGCTTCTTCTCCCACTGATGCCAGATAAGGTCCATCCTCTGCTACATATGTAGCCATAGCTATGGGTCGCTCCATGTGTACTCCTTGGTTGGTAGTTTAGTCCCGGTGAGCAGTAAGGGGTCTGGTTGGTTGATATTGTTGTTTCCTATGGTGCTGCAAACCTCCTCAGCTACCTTGGTACTTTCTCTAACTCCTCCGTTGGGCATTCTTTTCTCCATTCAATAGGTGGCTGTGAGCATCTGCCTCTGTATGTGTCAGGCTCTGGCTGAGCCTTCCAGGAGACAGCTATATCAAGCTCCTGTCAGCATGCACTTCTTGGAATTCCCCAATAGTGATTGGGTTTGGTGATGCATGTTGGATTGATCCCCATGTGTGGCAGTCTCTGGATGGTCTTTCATTTAGTCTCTGGTCTCCATATTACCTCATGGCAGTATTTTGTTTCCCCTTCTAAAAAGCTTTTGCTGAAGCATCAACTTTTTTGTCATTCTTCTTTTTGAGCTTCTTGTGGTCTATAAATTGTGTCTTGGGTATTCCAAGATTTTAGGTAATATCCACTGATCAGTGAGTACATATCATGTGTGTTCTTTTGTGATTGGGTTATTTCACTCAGGAAGATATTTTCTAGTTCTATCCATTTGTCTGAGTTTCATGAAATCATTGTTTTTAATAGGTGAATAGTATACCACTGTGTAGATGTACCACATTTTCTGTATCCATTCCTCTGTTGAAGGGTATCTGAGTTCTTTCCAGCTTCTGGCTATTATAAATAAAGCTGCTATGAACATAGTAGAGCATGTGTCCTTATTATATGATAGAGCATCTTTGCATGTATGCCCAGAAGTGGTACCTGGGTCTTCAGGTGATACTACGTCCTTCTGAGGAACTGCCAGACTCATTTTCAGAGTGGTTGTATCAAAGCTTTCAATCCGTCCAAAATTGAAGGACTGTTCCTCTTACTCCACAACCTTGCCAGCATATACTGTCACCTGAGTTTTTGATCTTATCTATTCTGACTACTGTGTGGTGCAATCTCAGGGTTGTTTTGATTTTTATTTCCCTGATAACTAAGGATGTTGAACATTTCTTTAGGTGCTTCTCAGCCATTTAATATTCCTCAGTTGAGAATTCTTTTTTTTTTTTTCTTTTTTTTCTTTTTTTTTTTTTTATTAACTTGAGTATTTCTTATATACATTTCGAGTGTTAATCCCTTTCCCGGTTTCCGGGCAAACATCCCCCTCCCCCCTCCCTTTCTTTATGGGTGTTCCCTCCCCATCCTCCCCCCCTGCCGCCCCTCCCCCAACAATCTAGTTCACTGGGGTTCAGTCTTAGCAGGACCGAGGGCTTCCCCTTCCACTGGTGCTCTTACTAGGATATTCATTGCTACCTATGAGGTCAGAGTCCAGGGTCAGTCCATGTATAGTCTTTAGGTAGTGGCTTAGTCCCTGGAAGTTCTGGTTGCTTGGCATTGTTGTTCATATGGGGTCTCAATCCCCTTCAAACTCTTCCAGCTCTTTCTCTGATTCCTTCAACGGGGGTCCTGTTCTCAGTTCAGTGGTTTACTGCTGGCATACGCCTCTGTGTTTGCTGTATTCTGGCTGTGTCTCTCGGGAGAGATCTACATCCGGCTCCTGTCGACCTGCACTTCTTTGCTTCATCCATCTTGTCTAATTGGATGGCTGTATATGTATGGGCCACATGTGGGGCAGGCTCTGAATGGGTGTTCCTTCAGTCTCTGCTTTAATCTTTGCCTCTCTCTTCCCTGCCAAGGGTATTCTTGTTCCCCTTTTAAAAAAGGAGAATTCTTTGTTCAGCTTTGTACACCATTTTTAATTAGGGTTATTTGTTTCTCTGGAGTCTAATTTCTTGAGTTCTTTGTATATATTAGATATTAGCCCTCTATCTGATGTAGGATTGGCAAAGATTTTTCCCCAATTTGTTAGTTGCTGTTTTGTCCTATTGACACTGTCCTTTGTCTTACAGAAGCTTTGCAATTCTATGACATCCCGTTTGTTGATACTTGATCTTAGAGTATAGGTCATTGGTGTTCAGTTCAGGAAATTTTCCCCAGTGGCCATGTGATCTAGGCTCTTCCCCACTTTTTCGTCTATTAGTTTGAGTATATCTGCTTTCGTATGGAGGTCTTTGATCCACTTCAACTTGATCTTTGTACAGGGCAATAGGAATGGCTCAGTTTGCATTCCTCTACATGCTGACCTTCAGTTGACCCAGGCCCATTTGTTGAAAATACAGTCTTTTTCCCACTGGATGGTTTTAGGTTCTTTGTCAAAGATAAAGTGACCATAGGTGTGTGAGTTCATTTCTGGGTCTTTATATTCCATTGATCTACCTGCCTCTTTCATTACAAGTACCATAAAGCTTTTTTTTTATTAATATTGCTTGAGGTCAGGGATGGTGATTTCCCCAAAGGTCTTTTTATTGTTGAAAATAATTTTCACTATTTTGTTTTTGTTTTTTTTTTCAAATGAATTTAAAAATTGCTTTCTAAGTCTTTGAAGAATTGAGTTGGAATTTTAATGGGGATTGCATTGAATCTGTAGATTGATTTTGGCGAAATGGCCATTTTTACTATATTAATCCTGCCAATCCATAAGCATGGGAGATCTTTCCATCTTCTGACATCTTCTTCAATTTCTTTCTTCAGAGACTTGACATTCTTGTCATACAAAACTTCTACTTGTTTGGATAGAGTCACACCAAGGTATTTTATATTATATGTGACTACTGTGAAGGGTGTCATTTCCTTAATTTCCTTCTCAGTCTGGGAGAGGAAGGCTACTGACCTGTTTGAGTTAAATTTATATCAAGCCACTTTGCTAGGTTGTTTATCAGGTTTAGGAGCTTTCTTTTGAAATTTTTGGGGTCACATAATCATACTATCATATTACCTGCAAATAGTGATATTTTGACTTCTCCCTTTCCAATTTCTATCCTATTGACTTTCTTTGGTTGTCTAATTGCTGTTGCTAGCACTTCAAATGCTATACTTAATGGGTAGAGAAAGAGTGGTTAGCCATGTCTAGTCCCTGATTTTAGTGGGATTACTTCAAGTTTCTCTCCATTTAGTTTGATGCTGACTATTGGTTTTCTTTATATTTCTTTTACTATGTTTTGATATGGTTCTTGAGTCCCTGATCATTTGAAGACTTTTATCATAAAGTTGAGTTTTTTTCAAATGCTTTCTCAGCATCTATTAAGATGAACATGTGGGATTTTTTTTTTTAAATTTGTTTATGTAGTAGATTACATTGATTCATTTCTGTATATTGAACCCCTGCTTCCCTGGGATGAAGCCTATTGATCATGATGAATGATCATTTTAATGTGTTCTTGGCTTTGGTTTGCAAGAATTTTATTGAATAATTTTCATTGATATTCATAGGGGAAATTGGTCTGAAGTTTGATGAATCTCTATGTGGTTTAGGTATAAGGGTAATTGTGGCTTCATAGAAGGAATTGGATAGTTTTCCCTGTTTCTATTTTGTGGAATAGTTTGAAGAGTATTTGTAATAAGTCTTGTTTGAAGGTCTGATAGAAGTCTGTAGTAAACCCTTCTGCTCCTGGACTTTTTTTGGTTGGGAGAATTTTAATGACTACTACTTCTTTAGGTGACATTGGCCATTTAGATGGGTTATTTAATCCCGATTTAATTTTGATAACTGGTTTCTGTCTAGAAAATTGTCCGTTTCCTCCACAATTACCAGTTTTGTTTAGTATAGGCTTTTATAGTAGGATCTGACAATGTTTTGGAGTTCCTCAGTTTCTATTGTTATGTCTCTCTTCTGGTTTGCTAATTTGGATGCTGTCTCTGTGCCTTCTGGTTAGTCTGGTTGAGAATTTATCTAGTTTGTTGATTTTCTCAGACAACCAACCACTGGTTTTGTTGATTCTTTGTGTAGTTTTTGTTTTTTGTTTTTTTTTTTTTTTGTTTTTTTTTTTTTTTTTTTTTTTTTTTTTTTTTGTTTTGTTTCCACTTGGTTGATTTCAGGCCTGAGTTTGATTATTTCCTGTGGTCTACTCCTCTTGGGTGAGTTTGCTTCTTTTGGTTCCAGAGCTTTCTTGCGTGATGTCAAACTGCTACTGTATGCTTTTTCCAATTTCTTTTTTAAGGCACTCAGAGCTATGAGTTCCTCTTAGCACTGTTTTCATCGTGTCCCATAAATTTTGGCATGTTCTGCCTTCATTTTTATTAAATTCTAAAAAGCATTTCATCTTTCTTTATTTCTTCCTTGGTCAAGTTATCTTTGAGTAGATCATTGTGCTTCTATGTGCATGCATGCTATCTTTTGTTTTCTTTATCTGATAGGATGCAAGGGATTATTGCAATCTTCTTGGATCTGTTGAGGCATGCTTTGTGACCAGTTATGTGGTCAGTTTTGGAGAAGGTACCATGATGTGCTGAGAAAAACTTATATTCTTTTGTATTATGTTGAAATATTCCACAGATATCTGTTAAATTCATTTGGTTTGTAATCTGTTAATTTCACTGTATCTCTGTTTAGTTTTTGTTTTTAAAATCTGTCCATTGATGAGAATGGGTTATTGAAGTCTCCCACTATTATTGTGTGCAGTGCTATGTGTGTTTTGAGCTTTAGTTAAGTTACTTTTATGAATGTGGTGCCCTTGGACTTGAAGCATAGATATTCAGAATTGAAAGTTTATCTTGGTAGACTTTACCTTTGAGGAGTATACGGTGTCCTCTCTTGTCTTTTGTGATAACTTTTGGTTGAAAGTCAATTTTTATTTCAATATTAGAATGGCTACTCCAGCTTGTTTCTTGGGACCATGTGCTTGGAAAATTTTTTCTTGCCTTTACTCTGAGGTAGTATCTGCCTATGTCACTGAGGTATGATTCCTTTTCAAATAAATTCTGGGTCCTGTTTATGTATCATGTTAGTTAGTCTGTCTTTTTATTGGGGAATTGAGTCCATTAATACTAAGAGATATTAAAAAAAGTGATTGTTGTTTTCTATTACATTTGTTGTTAGAGTAGATTTATGTTCAAGCTTGTTGAAAGGCTGCTTTCTTGCTTTCTGTAGGGTGTAGTTTCTCTAATTGTGTTGAAGTTTCCCATCTATTATCCATTGTAGGGCTAGATTTGTGTGAAGATATTGTCCAAATTTTGATTTGCCATAGAATATCTTGGTTCCTCCATTTATGTTAATTGAGAGTTTTGCTGGGTTTAGTAGCCTAGTCTAGCCTGTGTGTCCTCTTAGGGTCTGTATGACATCTGCTAGGGATCTGCTTGCTTTCCTAGTCTTTGGTGAAAAGTATGGTGTAATTCTGATAGGTCTGCCTTTATATGTTACTTGCTCTTTTACCTACTACTTTTAATAATCTTTCTTTTGTGGTTTTGATGTTTTAAGTATTATTTGATGGGAGAAATTTCTTTTCTGATCCAGTCTTTATGGGGTTATTTAGACTTCTTTAATATTTATGGGCATCTCGTTTTTTAGGTTAGGAAAAAATTATTCTATATTTTTTTTGAAGATGTTTAGTGGTCCTATAAGTTAGGACTCTTCACTCTCTTCTATACCTACTATCCTTAGATTTGATCTACTCATTGTATCCTTTATTTCCTGGATATTTTGTGTTAGAAGTTTTTTGCCTTTTGCATTTTCTTTGGCTACAGTGTCAATGTTTCCTATTATATCTTCTGCACCTGAGATTCTCTCTTCTATCTCTTGTATTCTGGTGGTGAGGCTTGCATCTATGATTCCTCATCTCTTTCCTAGATTTTCGATCTCCAGAGTTGTCTTTCTTTGTGATTTCTTTATTTTTTTTCTATTTCCCTTTTTAGATCCTGTATTGTTTTCTCCACTTCATTTACCTGTTTGTTTGTTTGTTCTCCTATAAGTCTTTAATGGATTTTTGTGTTTCTTCTTAAAGGCTTCTACTTGTGTTCTCCTATATTTCTTTTAGGGAATTATTTATGTCCATCTTAAAGTCCTCTATCGTCATCATGAGTTGTGATTTTAAATGCAAATCATCCTTTTCTGGAGTGGTTGGGGTATCCAGGAGTTGCAGTGGTGAGAGAGGTGGGTTATAATGATGCCAAGTAGCCTTAGTTTCTGTTGTTTATGACCTTGATCTTGCATTTTCCCATTTGTTTATCTGTAGTTTTACCTTCCCTTCCCTTACTATAGCCTGTCCCTCCTGTAATCCTGGATGTGCCAGAATTCCTCAGGATCCAGTTAACTCTGGGATCCTATGAATCTGTGATCCTGTGATCCTGAGATCGTGGTTGTATCAGATCTCCTGGGAGTCAAGCTTCCTCTATGATCTTTGTTTCAGAGCACCTCTGACCCTGGGTGTGTTAGAGCTTGTGGGAGTCTGGCTTCTTCTGGGTGTTGTGGTACTGGGTGCAGAGCCAGCGCCATAGGTCTGCTCAGGGCACTGGTTCAGACTGGAATGGACCTGTGCCCCTGACTGGGCTAGGGTTCCTGTGTGTCTGGATCTTGTGGAACCCAGTTACTCCTGGGTGTTGGGGTGAGTGTTGAGGTAAATGTTGTGGACTCTTTTGTGAACCTGGGTGTTTCAGAGCACCTGGGAGTCAGGCTCCCTCTGGGTGTTTTGTGACTGAGTGTGAAGACAGCACCGATATTTCCACAATATGTTTCATTACATAAAGCCATAAGATGTCATTATTTCTGTAATTATTATACTAATCACTTGCACTAAACTTTATTCTACTTTTAAGTTAAGGATAAAACTGGATCCAAAGAAGTTGGCATGTTCCTTTAATCCCTGTACTCAGGAGGCATAGACATTTGGATCTCTGTGTCCAAGGGCAGTTTAGTTTATAAAGCAAGTCCAAGGACAGTCACTGCTTAAAGTCATGTTTCAATAAGTAAACAAATGACTTAACAAGTTAAATTAAAACTAAGGCCAAATCACTCACATTACATTTTATGTATTTATACATTTCCCCAAACATATTTTATAGCCATTACTTTTAGAAAAAAATAAAAACAAATTCATTCAAAAGTTCTACTAACCAGCATAACTTAGTACACTATATATCCAAACGTATGGATCACCAGGAAAGAAAAGTAGTGCCAAGAGAAAAGTTCATAGCACAAATTACCCACATAAAGTAATTGGAGAAGTCTCATATCAGTGAATTAAAAGTATATCTGAAGACTCTAGATAAAAAGAAGCAAACACATCCAGAAGGAGTAGATAGGAGGAAATAATCAACATCTGGGTTGAAATCAACCAATTAGAAACAAAGAGGACAATACAAAGAATCAGTAAAATCTAGAGCTGGTTCTTTGGAAAATCAACAACATAGACAAATGCTTAGTCAATGTAACTAAAAAGTAGAGAGACAGTACCCAACTTACCAAAACCTGAAACAAAAGGGGATGCAAAACAAGGGAGATCACTACGGAAATTAAAAGAAACATCAGGTTTTACTTCAAAAACCTGCACTCCACACAATTGTCAAATCTAAGAGAAATGGATAATTTTCAAGACAGATACCAATTACTGAAACTAAATCAAGCTCAGATAAACTCTGTGAATATGACCTATAAAAATTTCAGTCATTAAAAATCTCCTAATCAATAAAGCCCTGGGTCAGATGGGTTCAGTGCAGAATTCCATCAGACTTGTAAAGAAAAACAGGAACGTTGCCAAACTGATTCTATGGGCCGTGGTCACCCTGATACCTTAATGACAAATTGACTCAACAAAGATTGAGAATTTCAGACCAATGTCCATTATGAGCATAGATGCAGAAATTACTCAATAAAATACTAGGAAACTGAATCAGAGAACCCATCAAAGACACCATCCACCATGAAAAAGTAAGCTTCATCCCAGGGATGCAGGGTGGTTCAATATACAAAAATCCATCAACATAATCCAACGTATAAACTAAATGAACGGAAAAATACATAATAATTTTAGCAGATGCCAAAAAAGCATTTGACAAAATTGAACACCCCCTTATATTAAAATCTTGGAGAAAACAGGGATATATGCTGCATACCTAAAGAGTAAAGGCGATATGTAGCAAGGCAATAGCCAAAATCAAATTAAATGGAGAGAACGTTAAAGCATTTCCACCAAAATCAAGGATAAGACATGGTTGTCCACTCTCCTATCTCATGAATATAGTGCTTGAAGTTCTAGCTAGAGAAATTAGACAATGAAAGGAGATCAAGGAGAAACAAATTTGAAGCAAAGCAAACTGTCATCTTACCAAAAGCAATCTCCAGGTTCAATACGATCTTCACGAAATTCTAACACATTTCTTTTACATATCTTAAACAAATAATTCTCAACTTCATATGGAAAAACAAAAAACCCAGAATTTAAATAATTCTGAACAATAAATGAAATTTTGGAAGTATCACAGTCCCCGAACTAAAGTTCTAGTATGGAGCAATAGCAATCAAAACAGTAATAAAAACGGCATGGGGTCGGTATAGAAAGAGATGAAATCAAATTGAAGACCTAGAAATAAACCCATATACCTATTTCAGTGGTTTAAATATGCTTGACCCAAGGAGTGTCACATTTAGGAGGGGGGACTTATTGGAGGAAGGGTATCAGTTTGGGGATTGGCTTTTAGATATTAACTTCAGTAGCAAACTGAAGTAGCAAACTTCAGATCAAGATGTAGAACTCTCAGTTCCTCCAGTACCATGACTATCTTGATTCTCATGCTTCTGCCTTGTTAATAGACTGAAGCTTTGAACGTGTAAGCCCAAACCAATCAAATGCTGTCCTTTACAAGAATTGGCTTGTTCATGATGTTTGCTCATGGCAGGAAAATCCTAACATACCTATTGACACTTGATTTCTGACAAAGAAGCCAAAATTCTATAATGGAAAATGGAGAACATCGTCAACAAATGGTGCTGGTCTAACAGGATATCTTCATGTAGATCCATATTTATCACTCAGCATCTCCATGCTCTCAGGAAACACTTTAATAAGATTTTATTTTAGTGATGCTGATCTCTTCTTAATCACTGCTAATCTTTTTGCTCCAGCTAACCAGCATTAATCATTCCTGCACAAAATTCAAATCAATCAAAGATCTCAATGATAAACCAATGTCTTAGTCAGTGTTTGTATTCCTGCACAAAACACCATGATCAAGAGACAAGTTTGAGAGGAAAAGTCTATCTTCAGCTTATATTTCCACAGTGCTGTTTATCACCATCGAGGGATGCTGCTTACTGGATTGCTTCCCCTGGCTTGCTCAGCTTGCTTTCTTATAGAACCCAGGACTACTAGCCCAGGAATGGCACCACCCACAATGGGACCTCCCTCCCTTGATCACTAAGTGAGAAAATGCCTAATAGCTCGATATCATATATGCATTTCCTCAAGGAAGGGTCCTTTCTGTGTGATAACTCCAGCTTGTGTCAAGTTGACACACAAGACAGCACAACTGACCTCTTGTTAACATGATACACAAACACATCACTAATGAGCCTCATATCTTACTTTCTCATTCATCTCCAAGATCTAAATAATTTTGAAAGTCCCATAGACTTTACAAATCCCTTCATATTAAATTTTTAATTCTGTTAAAACATTCAATCTCTTTTAAAATTCAAAGTCTTTTTTACAATTCAAAGTTTCTTAACAGTGGGCTCTACTAAAATACTTTCTCACTTTAAGAAGTATCACAATCAAAAACAAAATCAAACTCTAACTGACCCATGTCTGAGATCAACTCAAGATCATCTGAGCTCTCCCAAGGGCTTGAGTCACTTCTCTGGCTCTGCTCTTTGTCGCACACACCTTGTCTCCTAGGCTTCAGCTGCCTGTACTCTCCTGCCGCTGCTGTTCTTGGTGGTCATCTCATGGTACTGACCTCTCAAAAACACGGCTGTCTTCTGCTGCAACTGTACTTCACTTTCACAAATAACCTCTCATAGGTTTTTTTTCATGCTGCTAAGTTTCAACTTTTCTGCTTGACACATTCAGTCCTGGGCCTTCAACTGCCACCGTGGCTGCACCTTCACCAATGGTCTCTTCCAGCTTTTCACAATGCCAAGCATCAGCTACTACCTCTTCGTGTTTCAAAACCAGTGCCACCTTGCTGACTCTTATACACTACCAGGTCTGCTAACAGGATAAAACTGTGCCTGCTTCTGAAACTCAGCATCTCCATGCTCTCGGGAAACACTTTTAAGATTTTCCGTTCGGATCCCTTCAAGGTTGGCAATTTTAAAAAAGGGGCTGGGGATTTAGCTCAGTGGTAGAGCGCTTACCTAGGAAGCACAAGGCCCTGGGTTCGGTCCCCAGCTCCGAAAAAAAGAACCAAAAAAAAAAAAAAGATTTTCCTTTAGTGATGCTGGTCTCTTCTTAATCACTGCTAATTTCTTAGCTCCAGCTAACCAGCATTAATCATCCCCATAATGCAAAGGCTTTGCTTTAGTAATTCTGGTATCTTGTTAATCAAAACTGATTCTCCAGCCCCAGCTAATGAAAACCACAGAATCTTCACAATGAAAACAGCAAGGGCCCTGACAAGAGTCTTTAATCTTTCCTCTGAAATTTTATTAGCCAGGCTACCATGTTTGCACTCCTCTCAACCTTATCTTCCAAGCTCCTACAAAACATTCTATAGAGCTCTGAGCATCCCAATGTCTCTTCTAGCTCAAAGTTTCAAAGTCCTCCCACATTTTTTCCAAAAACGTTTTCAGGCTGTCACAAGAATACTCCAATTTCTGCTACATTATGAACAAAAAGCAAGTTGAGGAAGAAAGGGATTATTCACCTTACACTTCCATATCAAATAAATTCACAACAGGAACTCATACAGGGCAGAAACCTGGAGGCGGGAGCTGATGCAGAGGCCATGGAGAAGTGCTGCTTACTAGACTGCTTCCTCTGGCTTCCTGAACTTGTTTCTTATAGAACTCAGGACTAGCAGCCCAGGGATAGTACCACCTACAATGAGCTGAGCCCTCCTCCTTTGATCACTAATTGAGAAAACACCTTATAGCTGGATCTTATAGCAACATTTTATCAAGTGAGGCTCCTTCTCTATGATAACTCCAACTTGTGTCACGTTGACTCACAAAACCAGACAGTACAACCCAATACACTAAATCTAATAGAACAGAAAGTACGAAATATCCTTGAACTCATCAGCACAGGAGATAGTTTTGCGAACAGAATGACAATGGCTCAGAAACTAAGAATAACAGTTGACAAATGGGACCTCATGAATCTGAAAAACTTGTGTAAATCAACATATGCCATCATTAGGAAAAAACAACAACCTACAATTGGGGAGAAGATATTCAATAACTGTACATTTGACAGAGTTAATATTCCAAATATGTAAAGAACTCAAGAAGTTAACACCATCTTCCATATAATCTAATGAAAAAATTGAATATAGAACTAATCAGATCGTTCTCAACAGAGGAATCTCAAATGACCAAGAATCAACTCAAGAAATGTTCAAAGTCCCTTGTCATCAGGAAAATGTAAATCAAAATTACTCTGTGATTCCACCTTATACACATTACAATGGCTAAGATAAAAAACTAAAAGGACGGTACAGGCTGGCAACATTGTGGAGCAAAGGGAACACTGTCCCATTGTTGGTGGGATTGCAAACTTGTACAAATACTCTGGAAATCAATTTGGTGCTTTCTCAGATTGGAAAGATAGTTCTTCCTCAAGACCCAGCTATGCCACTCCTAGACTTATATCCAAAAGATGTTCCACCATACCACAATTATACTGGCTCAAATATGCTTGTAGCAGCTTTATTCATAGATGGAAGAAATTAGAAACAAACTAGATGTCCCTCAAATAAATACTGGATAAAGAAAATGTGATTCATTTATGCAATGGAATTCTACTTAGCCATTAAAAACAAGAACATCATGAATTTCATAGGCAAGCAGATGGAACTAGAAAGTATCCTGAGGTAACCCAGACACAAAAGGAAATGCATGGTAGATACTAACAATAAGTGTATATTAGCCATAAAGTGCTGGATAATTATGATGAAATCAACAGATCCAAAGAAGTCAAATAACAAAGAAGGCCCTTCACAGAAGGATATTTATATCTTTCTAAGAAGGGGAAACAAAATTGGTATACGAGGTTGATAAAGGAGAGAACTGCGTGGAAGAGGCAATGGAGATGGGAACTGGGCATGGGAAGGGAGAAAAGAAGACAGAAGAGAGCTCAACTTTGAAGGGGAGCAATCTGTAGGATGTGCCAGAAGCCTGGGTTGGAGAGAGGCCAAAGACGTATATGGGGCAACTCTACCTGAGACTCCTAGCAGTAGGAGATATGTTTCCTGATGTCTTTAGACAGGCAGAACTCCCAGTGGTGGGTTAAAGACTGAATCCATCCACAAAACATTTTCCCTGACAATGTATCCTGCCTACAAGATATTCTGGGACAAAGATAAAGCAGAGACTAAGGGAATGGTCATTCAATTCTGCCCAAACCTGATTCCTATCCCATGGGAAAGAACCACTCCCTGACACTATTGATGATACTCTGTTATGCTTGAAGACAAGAACCTAGCATAATTGTTCTCTGAGGGGCTCTAGAAGCCAATGAAAAGAGATTCAGAGATTCTCACTCAAACATTAGATGGAGCTCGGGTATCTGACAGAAGAACTGGGAGAAAGGTTGAGGGATCCATTGAAGGATAGGGACTTCACAGGAAGACAGAGTCAACTAACCTGGACTATTGGGACCTCTCAGAGACTGAATCAACGACGAAACAGTGAACATGATTTCCACTGCACAGATGTAGCAGGTGACCAGCTTGGTCTTCATGTAGGTTCACCAAAAAGTGGAGCAGAGATTGTCCCTGAGCCTGTTGCCTGCCTGTCTGCCTATGGATCCTACAACCCTGAATGGACTGCCATTCTACCTTCAGTAGAAGAGGATTTACCCAATCCAAAAGCTTCTGGACATATGAAGGAAGGGACCTAATGCAGGGTGATGACACACAAAGAGGCTTCCCCTAAGAGAAGGGGAACATGAAATGTGAGGAGAACTTGTTAAGGGGTACTGGGAAGAGAAGAGAGTCTGATATTGCATTGTAAAGAAAACAAATAAGCAAATTAAAAATAACAACAGCAAACAACAACAGCAACAATAACAACAACAACACCTAATCATCACACTGGCAATGCTGAGATCAGGTGAAGAATGGTAGTGAATATATCTCTAAACTATTAATTATGTTAGTATAATATCATCATTCTATGTTAGATACTTTATGTATCATTAGTATACTAATTAATGTATATAATCAATGTCCCATAACATATTTCTGAGATACCTTAATAAAGAATAATGTAAACAGATATTGTCAACTACAACTTAGAAGAATGAGTGCTGGGTGTTTTAGTTTTATTATTTACTGGAGTTTTAACAGTGAACAAGAATCAATGAAAAAACAGAGTAGTTTTGATGAGGACAATGAATATGACCATGTGGTGATAAGAAATTATTTAATGAATATGTAGATCACACAGTAGAGAATTTAAAAGAAGTGAGCTAAATCACACAATAATGATGAAACATCAAATTATATGTGAATACATAGGGAGCTAAATGTAGAAATTTAAGAGCATTTACAAAATTTAATATAAAAAATTACAAAATTTAAATTTACAAAGTGTAAAATTAAAAAAATCTGATCTAGATGTAGCTCAAAATTTTCATTTTGATTACAACTTAATATTAAAATATCTTACAAAATGTTAGTTGGATATTAAAACATACCATTTGTAGCATTGTAATTCCATCATGTTTGCCTAAGTTCTATACTTTAGAACATAAGTTATACAAATAAAGGAAATGGTAAGAACTTATTTCCATATATTTAGTAAAACTAAACATATTATAATGTTCTAGGTTTGCTGATATTATAGGTATATAGACTATGAATTATAGTTTATATTTTTGA
Source organism: Rattus rattus (assembly GCF_011064425.1). Lineage (NCBI taxonomy): Eukaryota > Metazoa > Chordata > Mammalia > Rodentia > Muridae > Rattus > Rattus rattus. The sequence continues at coordinate 160,096,922 of NC_046156.1, forward strand.
AATATTATCATCCGAGACATTTGGAATACATATGCTTTTCAGATAAGACATTTTTGTGAAGGCATAAAAGCTCAAATAACAGTGAAATATTCCCTGTCCACTTTCACAAACATTTTGCACCTGTAGCTATTTCCATTCAAGTAAAAAGCAGGTGGAAAGTGTATAATTTTCTTATTCTACAAGAACTCTTCTACACATCACCTTCAGTGAAATGTAATATCTTCAAAATTCGCTTATAATCAGTGTAATTCTGTAACACAATATTGATACAAAGAATTTCATATGGCGTCTATGAGGAGAACTATCATATTGATTGATTTTCTGTACATTTGCTACAGTTGGTCAATGTGTTTTTGCTACAATGAATAGATCTCTCAGTCTCAAGTTTTTATGAACGTAGTTAATACCACTTACTCCATTTGAGTAGTGAGCAGTATGAGAGGCTATCACTAGAAAATGCTAGCTCCAAAATTTGGCTTATCTTGCATATTTCTTGATATTCAAATTTCAGATTGGTGTTAAATATAGAAATGCATGAGGAAAGCTTTATTGGTAAGCAATATATATATATATATTTGTATATATATTGTGTGTGTATTTGTGATCATGTGTGTACAATGAAATAGATGGTTGAGATGCTTACAAATCTTGCACTATTTGAGTAATTACGTGCCTCATGTCTTTCCCACCATAATTTATGTAGATATAACATGATAATGACAAGAGTTTTGAAGACAACACTTGTTTTATCTTCTCCCTAAATATTGTCAAAGAGCCAAGTGAATTTATATAAGGAAATACCATAGTGTATAATTCACTGAACATGTGTCTGGTTCATAGCATGTATTATGGTAGTTATCCACTATAATTTTTAGTTTTTATTAAATAATAGCAACCATGGAAACATTAATATAACCATAACTTAGAACCTCAATCAAAAAAGTGTCTGCTGCTTATGTATGTAGACCAAGGTGTGATCACCAGTACATGTAGAACAGGTTTGTAATCCCAGTTCATCACATGTTTGATATATGAATCTGTAAATTTTAAGTTTAGTGAACAACTTTGTTTCAGAAAATAAAGTGAGAATTATTCAAGAAGATAGCCAACGTTGACCTCTGCTCTACTCATAGGTACACATGCACCCACACATACCTGTCAGCAATATATAAACATTCATGCATATATGCTTGAATGTCATATAATATTTAAACTCTAGAACTGTTAATAGCCTTTTTATAATAAAATCTCATTTATTGTAGAACTTAAAGTGTTTGATTGTGAATGAAGCTCAGGGCCCAACTTGAACATTATTTAATGAAATATATACTTTTTTTTTTTTTTACCTAAACAAAGTAGTATTTGAAACCTTTCTCCACCAAAGAATTTTGAGTAATGAATGGAGCCCCTGCCCTCCATAATTCTTTTCTTTAATTTTACAAAATACTCATTTATTTATAGCTAGATTTCTTTGCCACAGGACAATGAAATTTCTCCAATGAGATCTATGCACTCTGTCACATTGATGGTTTCAGACTGTTGTTTGGAAATACTTGCATGCTAAAAGAAGTTCTAGTCTCTTGATCCCTTATCTGGAAAGAATACATTTGAAAAGAGTAACAAATACTCTTTTTACTCTACACGTTTAGGTTCCATTGAGTAAACCTATACTTAAGGAATACTTAAGATTTTAATCACCACTGGACAGATTTTGCCACAAACTATCATCTGGCACCCTAGACACCTCATCCATGTCATTGCCACTGAAAGCTTTGTTCCATTGTACATGACTAAATCTTTCTCCCTTGTGAGAAACATAAAAGCATGTAAACCTCACAGAGATGTTGTGTACTCACTAGTCTGATCTTGGTCTGTATACTTTAAACACCTTTTAATTTTTTCCTCTCCTGTTTATTGTTGGTTATTTCATAAAAACCATTGAAGAGAAAATTATAAATTGACTTCTCTTAGTTCTTATGACAAATATGAAAATAAATTATATTCTAATTCCATAGATGTTGACAATAAAATATTGTTTATTTAGTAATGCAATTATACATAAAACATATAAAGTATACGTATAAAGTATAAAGTATACATAAAAAGTATATAGTAAATACTTAAAGAATTTGATATATTATTAGGCAGAAAATGTGATCAATTGGATGTTATTTTATCAGAAATGGAACTATTGTCTGGATCAAGAATTTGATTGCCTATCCTCAGGTGCCAAAAGATGATAGTCAATTATCTCTGTCAAAAATAATTTTAATCATGGAATTCTGAATGGAAATGACACATTTATTCAGTATTGATAACCTTGTAAAACGCCATCCAAGAATGGAAGAATGATTTACGAGAAAGAGTCTCATCATAATAGAACATTCATAAATATCAAATACAGAACTCTAAAATTAAAAAGGAATAGATGCCTGTATTTAACTATGGTCATTTTATATACATTTTTGATACCTAAGTGGCTTAAAACCCCATTCATTCAAATTAAAATTATATATATGCATATATTCATATACTTATACATATAAACACACATATATGTATATGTATAGCTCAGTTTTCATATTAGAAGTCTTACAATGTGTTTTGAAAACATTACTTGATTTTATTGTACTGATTGTGGTTTGATGCAGACATTAAACTCAAAATAGTAAGAAATAAATCCCCTTAGGCAAGATTTCATGAGATTCTAATTTCATCTATTGAATTAAAATAAATATAGTAATGCCTACATAAAAAATATTCATAAAGATAATGGTAGGGAATTCGATCTCAGTCCTTTCAATGAATATGAGTAATGCTATAATATTTATTATGAAGATGACAATGTTTTTGAAGTATGTAATTAAATGTTAAATGATAAACATTCAGGGCATATGTAAAGCTAAACATTCCATAACTAAAATGAATCTAATTATGCATCTTTTCATAGACATATTTTCTATTGATAGAGGTGAGTCTGTTCTGAAGAGCTGAAGGAATAATTGTGGCATCACTAATGTCTAGATAGAAGAGGATTTCAACCTGAGTAGATGTTATTTAAAGTACCATTGTATCTACTTTAAAGTTTTTTTTTCAAATAAGACATTTCAAATCAAATAATGGGAACATTTTTAAAAACCTAGGAACAAATGAGTAGATACCACTATCCATGGGGTGAAATATCAACTAAAGGCAGTTGTGACTTAACCCTAATTCCCGTGTAAGTGGGATAGTAAGAGATTTCTCTAGATCTTACAAGACTGGGACCTTTTTTAGAAGTAGAAATAATATAAACATATTAAAATGGAAAAAGTCTTGTCCAATAAAATAATTAATTACATTTGGAACTGAAATTGAGATGTAAGTTAAAAGCTGTGTCTCAATTTCAATAGTCCCATTAAACCATTGTACCTTATTAAAGATTTTACAACATTCCAGAATAAATGGAGGAAGGGCTCACATGGCCTACTCCTACTTAAGGAACTATAGGAAGAAGGTGACTGCTGAAGGCAGCAGAATCAGTTTTCTACAGGAAAGAGGCACTGATTGGTTGCCTATGCCCAAGTCAATATGACATGTGTGCTAGACTTCATGTAAAAATAAATTAATCAACTGGCAGAATTTTTTTTTCTCTAGAAAACAAGGTTTAGGTTTTATACATCCAAAGACTTTAAATAAACTGTTCAATGCCCTGGAGTTTGATAGATATACTCAATGATCATCCATTGGTGAAAGCTTAATTTTCTTTTTCACAACAGGTGCCAATTGCAAGAAACTTCTTGATTACAGGCAAGAATTTGACTTCCTTTCTCTCCTGGAAATTTGAATTTCTGCAGATGATATTCGTGCTGCTATATTCTATAAATTCACATGTGTATCACTTCTGTTGTGACTTGGTGACACTGTATCCTTGTAGTGATCTTCCTTCTGATCTTATCTCTCTGCCTTTACTTCCACATAAATCCCAGGACCCTTGAGGTGAAGTGTCTGATAAAGACATTCCTTTTAAGCCTGAAGTCTCTAAAGTCACTCATTTTTCATGTTGTGCAGTCACAGATCTTCTTGTCAGTTACCACCTACTCCAGAAAGCACCTTCTCTGATGAGGGTTGCGTGATGCTTTACTCCATAGATATAAATGAGAAACACTTTAAAAATGTTCAACATCCTTAGCCATCAGAGAAATGTAAGTTAAAATGACATTGAGATTTCATCTTAACAGAGTCAGAGGAACCAAGGTCAATAAAATAAATGAAAACACATCGAGGCTGGGTTGTAGGAAAATGGGAACACTTACTCATAGCTGTTATGATTGCAAACTTGTGCATCCCCATGGAAATCATTGTGTAGTTTCCTTTAAAATCTGAACAAAATCTATCCTAGGCTCTAGCTATACTACCCTTGGGCATATACCCAAAATACTTTATATCATACCACAGAGACACTTGATCATCTATGTTAATTATGTCTCTATTCATTATAACCAGAAACTGGAAACAGCCTAGCTGTACATCAACTGACAAATGCATAATGAAAATGCTGTACATTTACACCATGGAATAGTATTTTTCTGTTAAGAAAATGAAGTCAAGTAATTTGCAGATGAATGTACACATCCAGAAGAAATTACTCTGAAGGAGATAACACTGATTATCAAACACAGATATTACATATTTTCCCTTACATATTAATGTTAGCTTTTGAACTTTAGGTACACGAGTTTAGATACCTGCATAACTACAGATTTTAATTAATTAGCAAGTGACAAGTATGTAGGGAGGGATCATACAAGGACAGGAAAATATGTTATAGTATTTTAAAGTTATAAAGGACAAATGAGACTAGGGAGTTTGAATGGAATGGTGATAGGAGGGTAGGATCAAGGAGAAATATATGGAGGAGGTGAGATTAGATATATATGAAAAAGCCACATGAAAACCACCTAGTGTAGGAACTTTCTGGAACATATAGATGTATTAAAATTATGTAAATACAGTCATCATTTAATGGGGTAGAAATTACTACCTCAGCTAGGCACCATAAGCCACCAATTAACGCCTGCACTGCCATGAATGACCTACATTTTGTTGTGACACTGGCCAATGAGATCCCATAGACTTGTAGGCCAATATCACAAGCTACTGTCGAGGGTACTGTTCATTCCCTATGCCTTTAAAGTAAGATCACATTGCTAAAGGCACAATGAGATGTTTCATCAAACATGGGGAAAATGGACTGGTGCTTAATTTGAAGTTCCACCCCTTCCAAAAAGTATTCATTGTGCTGGAAGGTACTTTGTGTTATATTGGAAAAAAGAGGCAGGCATTCATACCATACAGTTAAACATCCTATGACCTAAACAGACTTGTCTTAAAAATATAGTGTGTGATATGGTGAACACAAATGTCTTGAGAGTAAGTTTTTAATAGGATTTAAGGCTCACTTATGAGATCAATTCCATACCTGAATTTGACAGAGTTGCCAAGAATCTGAGGTCAAAAAAGGGAAAACCTATGCTAGTGTTATACTAAAGAAACACAGTAATACAATTTTTGTAACTTTTGATAACTTATAGACATTTATGGGCAAAGCCTTTCCTTTTCATTAATCATTTTTTTTTCATTTCAAATAATATCACCCCCTGCCTGGTTTCCCCTCCATTAACCCCTATCCGAGCCCCTCTCCCCCCTCCCCTTCACCTCTATGAAGGTGATCCTCTACCCATTTACCCACAGTCACCTCGCACCTCTAGCATCCCCCTACATAGGGGCATCGAGTCTCCCTCCCACCCACTGATGACAAATAAGGCCATTCTCTGCTACCTATATATGGAGTCTTAGCTCCCTCCACGTATACCCTTTGGTAAATCTTTCTTAACCTAATCCCTTTTCACTTCAATTTGCCAATGGCCAGCTCTTCCCTCCTTGTCAATCATTCTCAATCCCTCTGATCATATATGTATGTGCACATGCACATGTATATGATTATATGAACATGCACATGTATATGATTATATGAATATGAAATATATGCATATGATGTATATGCATATACATATGAAGATATATATGTATATATGTATATATACACATACATATATAAATATATATGTATACACACACACACACACACACATATATATATATATATATAATATTCAGTGCTTTCTCTTGAATTAGGGTCTTCTCTTTAGGAAGAATTCTCTTTGTTCTCACATCAGTTAGCTTTTAGGAAGAAATATATTTCAAATAATTCTATAGGAGAAAACATGCTTTGCCAAACTTTTAACTCATTTTCTTGACACTTACAATACACAGAACAAACATTTATAATAGTCATAAAAGCGGCCACATGTGTCATCCTTCCTATGCTGGTTAGAACTTAGTTGATGTGGTCTAAGTGGGAAATATGCACATAGGCTCACATATCTGAGTACTTGTTCTCATGTTGGTGGTGTTATATGGAAAGTTTATAGAACTTTCAAGACGTGTTGTTGGACAGTCTTTCTCAGAAGCAGTGTTTGGGGTTCATCAGCAGGCTCCATTATCTGTTCTCATTCTCTCATTTTTGCAGATGAAATACATTCATGATGGGTTGCTGGCTCACTTATTGTTGTATTTCTCTGAGGACATACCATGACTAAGGTATATAGAAGGCAGCATTTAGCTGAGAGCTTGCTTACAGTATCTGATTGTTCACTGTCTTCTCAGTGGGAAGCAGACAAGCATGTCGAGAGAGAGAGGGGGGGGAGGGGGAGGGGGAGAGGGAGAGGGAGGGGGAGAGGGAGAGGGAGAGAGACAAACAGACTGACAGACAAACAGAAAGGAGACAGACAAGAAACAGAGGGACAGGCAAAGACAGAAAGAGAGACAGAGAAAGAGAGAGGAAGAGAGAGAGACAAAGAGACAGAGACAGGTAGATGAGAAATTAGACCTGGTATGGATTTTTGAAACCTCAAAGCAATAGTCTCTCTAACAAGGCTGCACCTGCTAATTATCCCCAAACAATTTTACTCGGTACTCAAATTGAGTTTTACTAAGCATTTAGATATATGAGTCTATCAGCAATACTCTCATTCAAATCACCACTTCGCTCAGTGCCAGTCTGACTCACAGACCTTGATCCAAGTCTTCCTTCTCAGAATGGATAAATAGGTCCTTTGGTACTGCAAAGTAAAATAAGCCAATTCTCTCCTAGGTTACATTGCATCTGGCACTCTAGGACAACAACGGAAAATAAACAAGTGCCTTAGCATTATTAATCCTTGTTTCCCAGAGATGTCTCTTTGTTTTTGAGTTCGTTATACAAATAGCTTAATAGAAAATATGATCTCAATTGTACAGAATATGTGCAAACCAAAATAAAAAGATGCAATGTATTGCATATCTTGTCAGCCACTGATGTCTCCTACTGATTATGAAAAATCTGTTTCTCATATTTCAACATGCCGTGCAGCTGTTCAGCTTAAACTTAGTGATTTAGTTCCTCCTGCAGCTTTCTAGTGGCCTTTCAGATGCTTATACTATAGTCCAAGTTTACCTTACCCTTTCGCTGTCATTATATACCTCAGTCTTAATTGTAAAGAAATGTCATGTCTTAATTTGGACAGTGGTCACATTGGGTAAGAACCCCGTTCTACCAGTCTCATTTGAATTTTATCACCTTTTAAAGGGACCTGTAAACAAAAACCTAAGTATTTGTGATGCTACCAAAATTCATAAAGCTATGAATTCAAGGAGACAACACTTAGTCCACACCATCTTAGAAATGATGATTCTAATACAGACATTAAAATACATGCTGGTGGTGTGTTGACATTGTCTACCAATTTCTCTTGAGATGAGATTTTCATGACATAGAAGATATTTAATTTCCTTTCTCATCACTTTCTGTCTAATTACCTGGCACTTTGTTAGCAATAAAAGCCAAGAAAAGATGTTCAATTTTATTCCATGAAATTGGATCGAATGCAAGCACATAGAATCATGAGATTTCTCTTACTATACGCATATTCTCAGTGCACTATTTAAAATGCCCTCCTCTCCTGAGAAAGAAACATGAAACTTCGTGCAATCAAATTTTGAGTTTTTCATAGTTTCAATCTATTTTCTTATACATTTGTATATCTTAATAAAAGCTGTAAACATTCCAACTTATTTGGTTTGTGAATTTTCAATGCTCAACTTTTAATTTTCTACTTTGGACTCTGCTATGATATAAAAAAAGACAGGTGGTAACCACCAATACTTCCACAGAGAAGGAATCAAACAGAATTTATTTTTAAGACTAATTAAAAAAAACTAATAGAGTCTTATGTATTTTTTTATATTTGCTCAACAATGACGAGGATAAAATTCTTTTCTGTATAACTATCCATATCATGAAAATATACTAAACACAAACCATTTCATTTATATGGTTATATTGTAACTATATATTGTTTAAATGAGTATAATTTATTTACTTTTTTACTACATGTCCGGGGAAGTTTCCATTGTCATTTTATATATATATATATATATATATATATATATATATATATGTCATTATATATATACATATATATATATGATGAATTTAAATTTGGTTTCTAAGAATATTAGAATCTCCCAGAAATAGGAGGTTTTTGGTTACTTGAGGTATGTGGAATTCTGGTGCCTATTGCTCTAATATAATGTCATGTATGGACATCATTAATAAATGTACTCAAAACAATTACTACTCCAGTTAATTTCAACATTAAATATATCATAAAGTTTCACTTTATTAAATTTAAAATAGACTACATATAATCCTTTTAATTTTAAAATTGAGATAAGTAACTATTGGGTTTCTTTATAAAATCTGAAATTTTAGAACAAAGTCCTTCTAGCACTGGCTTCCCTTAACATTTCTGGCTTCAGTTTGCAAATAATCCTACTCTTGCTGCAGCTTTGAAGCATTCTACTTACACGAATTCTGCCATGGATCTGTAGGTGTTAATTTCCCCATCAACAGACTAGGGATACCACATTGGCCTCATTTTAATTTGGTTATATTTTAAAGACTTTATCTCCCAGTAAATTTTATTTTAACATATTCTTAGTTACATATGAAAATATGAACTAGGTTAATACACTGTTTCATTCTTTAACAGGCAGGATCTACCAGTTACAGAGTGTTAATTCTAAAGTGACATCCAGTGCCCAGTAAAACTGACTCTCCAGAGACGTGGCTCCTTCTGTTGGTATTAAGAATATTAGACTAAGATGCCACAATTAGAATCAAGAATTTCAAACATGCACACTGCAAACCAAACGTTGCATTAGTGGATCAGGAAACTGACTGAGCAAAACATGGGATTTCAATAGCACCTCATCAGAGCTGTTTCAAATATTTTCAGGCACCTTCTTATATTTATGGCTTTTATATTTTTTAGTCTAATTGGGGCTCTGATTGCTTCAGTATTCTTGAGGCTTTGCTTGGAGATAAATGGATATGATAATTTAGTGTACATCATTAATAAATCTATTCAAAGTAATTACTACCCTAATTAAGTTAGACATCAAGTACCTTATAAAGTGACACTTTATTAAATTTAAAACATGGCTGTATATATTGCTTTTAATTTTAAAATCGAGGAAGGTATTTCCAGGATATATTATGGATTTGTACCTCCTATTTGAATAGATGATCAGAATTTGTAAACAAAGTATAAAAATAACAAATGGCCACAGTATGGCTCATCTGTGATTTCTAACTCTGATCTTCAACATTCATTTGCTATTGAAACAGCACAAACCCTGGAAACCAGCCAAGGCACCTGAGGGAAAGGTGAGTACATTTTCTTTGAATAGATCATGGGTGTTATGACTGGAACTCTCTTTGATGAATATACCAGTGATATACCAGTGATTTGTTTTGTTCACTTTGGCTACATTCTTTGTCTTACACACTGAATAACAAATATAACCCATTCCTTAGCTTTACATTAAAAATTATGTTCTTGTTTGCTTTGTGTGTGTGTGTGTGTGTGTGTGTGTGTGTGTTGTGTATGTGTGTGTGTGTGTGTGTGTGTGTGTGTATGGAATGTGTTAGTTACTTGGATACTCTTCCTTTTACATTCAATAGTTATCAGGATATTAGAAGCTATTCCAACAGGACCAATGGCAAAGTCTTGGATGAGACTTTTGTGGAGATTAACAACTAATAGTTTAGAAATATATGTCTTGCAGAAAGCAAGTTTTGTGACAATTGCCTCTGAGATAAATCTATCCATTTTAAAAGAAAACTAATTATGATACAAAATATTCTAAAGCAAAGGGAAACATTCACTCCTACAAGAATCTTGTAATGTTCAAGAAGTAATTAATCCATTGGGGCTAAGAATCCTGGGGGTATGAACATATTCACTAGGCTCTTTTGTCCTTCAAACATGTGTAATCAGGTGTTCACACTCTCAGATAAGTTGCACTGATGGAAGTAACACTTCACTTGATTAAGTGGGTATACAGTTCATGTAGAGCATCAATGTTTAAAGCTTCTGTGAACCATCGCCCATGCTGGCATTGACTTTTAATGATTCAGTTCTATTAGAATGGTCAGTACATATGTAACTAATCGTTCACTCATATTCCAGCAACCAACTCAATACAGCTAACTGGTTTAACAAGTAGTTACTTACAGTTTGCCTAATTCTATTACATTCTGCTATCAGGGTAGTGTTAAGAGGTAACAGGCAGACATGAGCACTTTCACTTGATTCATGACTTACTGTGAAATCTGATAGGTTTGTCCAATCAAATATGACATTTAATTTGGTGTACTAGGCAGGGGAAAAATTCATATTCTTTTCTTTTTCTATTGTTAAACATTAAACATTTCCATATTGCTGTTCTCTAGTCTTTTTCTTCTAGGCTTATTCATTCATTCATTCATTCATTCATTCATTCATTCATTTATTGTTTTGACTATCTGGCCACAAATCTTCTATGAAGGGGGAATGATGGTTCTGAAGTCTGATATTCCTGCTTTTTCCACCTGTGTGGTGGGGATACAGATGTTCCCTATCTTGCACTTTATATGCTTTTAGGAACCAAATTAAAGTTTTATTGCCTGCTAAAGAAGTGCTCAAAATCTCTACTTTAGAATAAAAATATATAGTTCACCAATGTCACCTGGATCACTTAAAGATTGGAACACCAAACATGTATTAGATTGATCATAGTCTTGGAAGTCTACCAATCCTAAGATACCCAAAGAAGGAAGCCATGGGGCTTCAGCAATGTACACTCAGGCAAACAATGCTTAACTTGGAATTAATAGTTGAGGCATTGAAAAACACCATGAATTATCTTCCCTCTCATTCTTCGTTTTCCTTCCCTTCCTCAGTCACTCATTCACTTTATTCCCTCTTTCTTTCCACTTCTTTTCTTCATTCTTTATTTGCTTACTTGCTTTCTTTCTTCATTCTTCACTTATAACTGATGATGAGTGTGGTGTATATGTATATTCTATGCACAAGCATGTCCTGATCATCATTGTTCGATAAATACTCTATTACACAGATTCACTCACTCATCATAGGCTGCTGCAAATAGCCCCAATTATCCTACCATTCCAAGAATTTTAAAATACAGGTTGTGTGCTTTGGATGTGGTATTGTGCTGCTGTCAAATTTATTCTACCCAAGTTTCCATAAATACTAATAATTTATTTTGCATTTTACTGGTCAAATAATAATTTGCAATATGGAAACAGGGGGATGTTGATGTGTACTTGGTGGAACTGATAGCAGAAATGCTGGAAAGCAGGAGAAATCAGGGAAGGACTTGATTGTGGAACTCAAGAGGTAAGCTGACAACAAATTCAGCCAAGTAACATATTTCCCCCTGACAAGTGATTGTCTGGTACACTGTTCAACACAATCAGATCTTCCTGGGTTTTGTATTCAAATACGACTGGCATGTTCCACACATATCCTGACAAACATATGTAGAATAACATCCAACTACAATCTAGTTATCATTGGAGTTATCACGATAACTTTCTGTCCAAAGAGAAATCACTTCTTTTCTTCCTTCTTTAGCCAAAAATTACTTTTAGATGTTGAAGTATTCACTTTTCAAGACCATGCCTTTAATTCGAAAAACATGTTTTTATTCTCGTATATTTAAGGAAATCAGTTGGTGGACTTTATCTTATCTTTCTCTTTCTTTCTCTCTCTCTCTCTCTTTCTTTCTTTCTTTCTCTCTTCTTTCTTTCTTAATTTCTTTTCTTTTTCTTTCTTCCCTTTTCTTTACTTTTTTTGGAACAAGAAATTAAGAGATGATTGTGAGAATATTAGAATAGATATACTCTTCCAATAATACACATGTGCAAAACAGAAGATCCTTTACAATAGAGTGTAGTCATGTATTGAACCCAGAGTTCTTGGAAACAAATATTAAACGGGTCCTAATTAAAGCTAGTGCCAAGCTGAGCAGACTAGCTGTTTACTTTACATTAGAAATTAGAAAAGCATTCTCCTGGGAACAGATTGTTTTAAAGGAAGATTCTGGGCTTTGTGTTAATTAAAAATAAAAAAAAAAACCCAACAACCAGAGACTGACAAAATGAATAGACAAAGCTTGCTAAACACAGAGAAAGCACCAGGAAGTGCTCTGGGATTTGATAGCTGTGTGGAACTCCAAATTAACAGTAGTTTACTAGACTAGTTTATCATTCTATAGCAAGAAGTCACTTAAATATTTATCATATACGGTATTAGATAAAAAATAATCTTTAAGTATTGAGATTTCTGTTGGTATTTTATATTTTATTCATTTATTAAAAAAATCATAATTTTTTCTAAGCATGAATGTCCACCAAGTATAAAATGTCATTGAAAAGCTAAAAACAAATATATCTTGTCACGTATACAATTCTTATTTTTTATGCTGAGATGATTTTCATAATTTATTATTTCATTGGGTTGCATTTCAGTAGATAAATTGTAACATTAGTGATAATTGTTTAAAACATTTTTCCAATTTTGCCATCATTTCTTAAAATAAGAGCAAACAATAAAAAATAGCGAATATTAATATGGAAATTAAACAATACCATAATCACAATATAATTATTAGTCGAATTAAAATTATGTTCTCCAATTTCTTTGTGATGTACATTGTCTGAAATCAGTTCTTCCTTAAGGCGTTCCTCAGGACATAAAATTAATCCTACTAACTTTTATTTTGAAAACACAAGATAAATTTCTTTTATCACCTTAGTTCCCCATGAAAACACTGGATGCAATTACTGAGCCTCATAGACCAGTAATGAATTATTTACTTTATGACAGCTTAAGATATTTTTAAAATATGTGCATGCACTTTATTTTTTTTCTCTCAGTCTCATTTTTCTTTCTGAAATATTTAAAGAAAATTGTTGCTTTAACATTATCTCATTGACATTTAAAATACTAGAGGTTGTGCATATTTATTTTGCGGAGCATAATGCTTTGAAATATGAGCAAAGAAAATGTTTAAGTGAATCTAACACATGCTTAGTATCACAATACGAATTTGTAATGAGAAATCATAAAAGCTACTCTTAAGATACCTTTCAAATGTGACACATTGTTTTCACGATTCTTATCTTTAATGATACTTAATAGTATATATAATAGTTTTCCTGTCTGGGAACAGATCACATAATCATATTTTTCCTTGAAAACTGATACGTTATTTGCTTTAATGACCATCTTCTTAGCACTTCTGTATCTTAGCTGTTTGTTTATTATGTGGCTAGGTTAGTTTATATACAAATACTTCAAGGTAAGAAATATCATGATTCCTTTCTATTCCTTTTCAGTTGCTGAATAATGCATGTCACATTTTCTTTAACAGTTTTATTTTTAGTGTGAGGTTAGATTTATTCTATATCATAAGTATCATGGCTAAGGCTTTGACGCACAGAACAGTACATTTTAAAAATTATTTATTTTATTTTATTTCTTGTGCACATACACTAAATAGAGAAGCTCCCAGATTGTATGGTTGCTATATATTTATATTTAATTTTGAGAACATCTATAATATTTATTATAATGGTTTTGTGGTTTTATAGTTTTATTGATATTGTACATGTCTTCCTTTGTTTCTAGTAGAGGAACTTAAGTCCAGCAACGTGGCAAGGAGTCACGATGGAAATAAGGTCCAGCTAAAATACACACTTTGGCTTATATTTTTTAATACCTGCTTTGATAAGTGTTCTTATATGCTTTAACCTCCCTTCTGGCCCACCACACACTGAGGCATTGGAAAAGAGAGGTTAAAAGGGCAAAGAAAGACATGGACCTGTTTAGAAATTGTTCTTTGGAAGTAATACCATGTGCCTTGTGAGGATAACAGTACTTAATTTCATACTAATCAGCAGAAGTAGCTCAATCCATTCCCAAACACCATTCACACACCAACAACAGCAGTTTGATCCAGAAGAAACTTCGAGGATCTACCCGTGGGCCTGAGTCCACAGAACACTGCAGGTTGAGGCAAGATATTTACTTACTTGAGTCCATCCTAAGTTATACAATGAGTTCCTGCCTGAAAGCATATAAAATACAGAAATATATAAACAAATATAAGAAATATGAAATTAGTAAAATATAGCATCCAATAATAATACATCTTATACATGAGTACCTCAATTTAAAAGGAAGCTAGCTTAGTAATTCCTACTTTCATTGGCTTAGTAAATTATCTAACATAGTTAAAGTCATAGTTAATATGATACATTAATCATTGATTCAATGTGTTCAATAGTTGTGTTAGTATACAGGCCAAAGCAAATATTATATACTTTTATTTACTTGCCACCTCAGTCTTTATCTCTCTGATTAAATAATCTCAGTATACATAGAAAAGGTAGCTAAAATAAATTGTCTCTTATCACTCCTTCTTTAACATAAAATGTCACATCACTTTTTTTAAAAATAATACTGACATGATTTGTTTCTGATAAGATATTCTGCTAGACAACGGATACTAATTTTGGTAAAACATGTCCTCGATATTATAATCATTCTAGTGGGTTTCTCTACAGCTACTAGAGGTGAATTAGCATTGGCTGAAACAAAACAAAACAAAACAAAGCTAAACAAAAGAAACACAAAACCAAGAAATCTGATAGATCTATCGACACAAATCCATTCCTTCATGTTTAGAGCTACCTACTGATCGTATTTCAGAGAAAACAGGTGCAAAGAGAGAGAGAGAAAGGTTGAAAAGCAACTGTGCAAATTGACCCATATATAATGCCTACTCTGTCAATAATGGTTTAACTCAAAAAGTCATCTCTATTTTTCCATTTATCTTCTTCTAAAGAACTCCTGAATGGTAAACAGACTAGTCCTAATTTTAATAATACTGAACATAATATGTTATATCTTTAGGGCTCTATAGTTTCATTCTCTTTACCCCCAAGTTTTAATGTTGTTGCCCCAAGAAGGTAAGCTATGGAAAGAAAAACCTGGTCATTAACCTTAATTTATAATATGTTCTACCTGCAAGAACTGTGAACAATAGTGGTACAGAACTTGTGGGAGTTGTCAACCAATGAGTGATTTAACTTGAGGTTCACAGTAATGAGGGAGGCCATGGCCAATCCTGCCTGGTTAAACTTCTTTCCAAATCTGCCTTTAAATTTGCAGTAGAAGGGAGTAGGTACAGAGATCCACAGTCAGTCATTATGTAGAGAGAAAATAAATTGGAGTTTTAATCCTTGGATATCATGGAACTCCAGGGAAGAGGGGCTGGAAAGAAGATTATAGCAGTCAAAGGAGATGGAGAACTCCAGCAGAACATGACGGAACAAATCAATTAAGCAGCATTCACAGGTGCTCATAGAGATTGAGGCAGCAATCTTACTTAGGCTTGCATGGGTTTTGTACCAGGTCCTTGGCTAGTGTTATGGCTATTGGGTTAGTGGTTTGGTGGAATTTCCAACAGTAGGAGTAGGGGTGCCTCTAACTCTTTTGCCTTCTTTTGGGACTGTTTTTCTCCTATTGTATTGACTTGTTGAGGGCTTTTTCATTATCTTACTTTTGTGGTGTTTGATTTTTCTCTTCCATGCCTGCTCTTTCCTGAAGAGAAAAACAGAGGGAGAAGGAGTGGATCTGAAAGAGAAGAGGAGGTCTGAGAAGCTGGGAGAAGTAAAGGAAAGGGAAATATATATATATATATATATATATATATATATATATATAATGTTCAAAGTGAACTAAGTACTAAGTTCACACTTTGAATTATTAAAAGTTTGGGCACCTATACCTTCACAACCCATTTCTTGATGTTTATATGATATTTATAGATATGATCAGTAAACATTTAGAAAAGGAACTGCCTATATTTAATTTTAATTGTAACAAATCAATAGTGTGGTAGATTAAAGTTTGTTTTATGTTATAAAGTCCTCTCAAATAATTTTCTACATTTCATTCCAGCCACACTGTGAACACTGCTGTCTTCACTGCCCTGGAGAAATATATTGTACCATAGCACCACTTTTAATAATAATTTCAATGCAGTAATTACAACAGAAATGTAATATAATGATTATATTTTTAGAATAATTCAATAATTGCTTAGTATTTTGATTGGTTCATTTCATGGTCCTTAGCTCTCAACTAGGTTACACACAATTCATGAAACCTACATGATAGGTTTGCAATCATTAGACAGCCTTTCCAGTGTGTTAGAAAGGCTAGAGTATGAAGGACTTATATAAATCCATATTTGTGATCCCTGCAAGTGAGAAGATCTAACTTTATTCAAAGCCAATGAAATAATTGACATCCTAAAGATGGTTTGACTAATAAAAATAGCTTAAAACTAACACTATGTTCATCAATGTATGATTTTTTCCATTTCAGTTGTGAGATTGCAAATGAAATAACCATATAAAAATTAGTTTAACTTAGTATAGCATATGTGGAAGGAAAAGAGTTATTGATGATTCCAGACCCATGTGGTTATTTATAATGATATGAAAAACTATAGTAAATAAAAATTAATGAATTTCAACTAGAAAGCCCAAGTTCTTAGTTTTAAACCTTATAAATAAATTTTGCATAAATTTCTCTCTTAGCAAAAGAAATTTTGGTAGCATGTATTCAACTCCAAGTGCACCAAATAGCTGAGTTATTTGCATCCAATCCATACAGAAAGGGATCTAAGACTTTCTCAATAAATAAATCTAAAAGTAGCCACTCAAAGAGAGAGTTTACAAAATCAAAATGAACTCAGATGTGTTGTTCATCCACAATGATAACTTACAATATATCCAGTTGACAGTGTAGAAACCTGGTATCAATAATAAACACATTATGAGAGGAACATTGAACAGCTTAATAAAATTCAGTAATTAGCATTAAGTCTGTCTACATGGACAAATATGACAAAATCCAGTTAATTATTGAGTTAAGTCTATCTACAACATAACAAAGAGATAAATATGTTGGCAAATATGATAAAAATTAAATTCTAAAGAGAATAAAATTTTTGTAAAAGATAAGAAAACATATTACAGAAATTTCCATTTGAAAAATTTTAGACCTCAATTAATTATCTAAATAATACAATTATTTAATTATATTAATGGAACATAATTATTTAAATAAAATGCTGACATTAAGATATCTTGCATTTTAAAATGTTATAATATATACATATGCATGTCTTATTAACAATATAGCTTTCCTGACATACTTGTTTATGCTATGGTGCATGACATACTTTATTTGCAAATGAAAGAATATTGAACAGAAAGGAAGTATAAATAATCATGTGGATATTTTTGTAACAATGCTTCAACAGAGCTTAGGTTGAAAAAGGAACACATGGAAGTTGGGAATCCTACAGAACCAGAGGGTCTAATATTATTAAACCATTATAGGATTTTATTAGCTTAATTTTCTACTACATGTTTAAAATGAACTAACTATGCCTCATAGTATATATTTTAAACTTAATGTAAATTACATAAAAGAAATATAAATTGATGTATCTATATAGCCAAAAATGATATTAAGGAAACAATAAGTAGATATCATTAAATCAATTAAGCATAATTCTAACTGTCCTTAATACATTAGAATAACAGTAAAAAGGAAAGAAGCAGAGAAAAATATTAGCGAAGAATAATGGGACACATTTACCATATGAAAGTGGAATTTAAAGCAAAGTATCAGAATTCTGAAATAATTGTTATTATTTTTTTCATTAAACAAAATACTTTCCGGTAATCTTGATACTGATTACTCCATTATCTGAGGATACACTCCAGGTTCCAAGGCAAAGCAAGTTAGAATAGCTATTCAAATTTCATCTGATGATGATCTTACATATGATTATGCATGAAATACATGTATAGAATATTTACTTGTTCGTGGATCTCATTTCTTCCCCCAGGCTTCCGTAATTGGCGCTTCTCCGTGCAGCACCTTCCTTCTATGCTCTCCACAGCATCATTATCAGAGAAACAGCAGGACATAGCATGGTAAATATGCTAAAGGACCGAGGAAGCACTTATAATCAGTCACTGCATTATTCTGTGTAACTTTAAAAACTAAGATAATGCCTCAGAAAAGTTTTACTCTAAGGTGCCCCAGTCATAAGAATTTTAGGTGCAATAACATGTCACAATTAGTAATATCACGTGGAATTACAGGTAATACTTCCTCCTTTTCCCATTTCTTGTTGGCTATTTATTTATATACATTTCAAATGTTATCACCCTTTCCCGGTTTCCCCTCCACAAACTCCCTATCCCTACCCCTCCCCCTGCCTCTATGAGGGTGCTCCACCACTCACCCACTCCTTCTTCAGTGCTCTAGCATTCCCCTATCCTGGGTTATCAAAGCTCCCCAGGACCAAGGGCCGCCCTTCCCACTGATGCCAGATAAGACCATCCTCTGCTCCATATGCAGCTGGAGCCATGAGTTCCTCCAAGTGTACTCTTTGGTTGGTGGTTTAGTCCCTGAGAGCTTTGGGTGATCTGATTGGTTGATATTATTGTTCTTCCTCCAGCTCCTTTAGTCCTTGACTTTATTTCTCCATTAGGGTCACGCTCAGTCTGATGTTTGGCTGCTTGAATCCACAATCCATTATTGGTCAGGCCTGGCAGAGCCTCCCAGGGCATAGGCAGATAGTTGGAGGTTTCAATTGGCTTTCTAAAGGATCATTGCCTTAGTGACTTGAGGAGCAATGGAGGGACCTGCAAGAGTGGACTGACACTTTTGCCAAGGATGGTGAAGAGTGTCATCACTGCCAACGAGATAGGTGTGCAGTGATGGGGTTAATATCCTCATATGTAATACCAGACACCTTGAAGGCAGCAGCTACAGAGAGGTCATGATTTCAATGGTCAATTATCAATGTAAAAAAAAAAATTACCCAACTAACTTAAATGAACAGCTTTTAGCATGTTACTTATAAAAGTTAGCAGTCAGAGAGCATAAAACGGACACTGAAGCACTCAGTAGGAAAAATTCCTAGGGTTGCACTGCAAGACAAATAAACAGGTTTCCTGTTTGTCAGTTAATGTTTCTCAGAGGAGATTTTATTAGCTTTGTCAGTGGTATAGTCATCAATTACTTGCTCTTGGTCTTGAAATTAACTCTCATTAACTCAGTGGATCACCCACAAGGATGATATGAGAGGAATAAGCAGAATTATTGGGAAGAAAGAATTAAGTGGGAGAGGCAGGGGGGAATGAGAGTGAAAAATGGAGGATGAAAAATAAGAATTATATACATGCACAAAATGTTCAAAGAATGAATATAACATATAGAAGTCATTTTGTAAAGTTTCACAGATTGTCTAAAGGCAGGCTAAAGGGGGATTCCTGAATTAAAAGGAAAAAAAGTAAACAACATTTTCCAACTTTTTGATTTATTCATTTATTATATATAGGCACTAGCTGTCTTCAGGATACACAAGAACAGTGCATCAGGCTCCCTTTACAGATGGTTTGTGACCACCATGTGGTTGCTGGGAATTGAACTCAGGACCTCTGGAAGAGTAGTCTAAGTGCTCCTTAACACTGAGCCATCTCTCTAGCCTCCATAAACAACTATTTTTTGTTTGTTTTGTTTTTGTTGTTGTTGTTGTTTTTGGAGCTGGGGACTGAACCCAGGGCCTTGTGCTTGTTAGGCAAATGCTCTACCACTGAGCTAAATCCCCAACCCCTCCAACTGTTAGAAACACTCAGAAACAAAGAGACTTCAAAGAGAAACATAAAAGCTACTGGAAGTTGATACGTGCAAGCACAGTATAAAGCCATTTACCTTTCAAGCAGGTGGATACTTCCATCATTTCTATTTCTTGCAAGAAAATCTTGATCCTTCTAGCATTAAGTTGAAATCCTGTTTTCCATTTCTCTCTCCTTTTGCAGACCTTTACCCAAACTAGTAATAGCCTTGTATACACGGTCTCATTTTCTCTCTGATTTTCCATTTGATTTACCCCACTGACACTTTCATTCACACAATTTCTGTCTGAGTTCTTGTCAAGGCTGAGAGTGGCTTTCATCTTGTCAGATGCAAGGGTCACTTCGAGGCCTCATCTGTCTTGATCATGACCCTCCTTGACCTCTCACAGCACTTTGGTGTTGTCCTTCCCCAAGTCCAACTTTATAGAATCCATTATTACAGCATTTTCATCGTCCCAAATCCGTTTGTAGAAAAATCTATAAAATTTACAAGCACAGCTTTTATATTTATCCTTCTTGTTTTCACTTTCTTTCTCTATCGAATTTCAGCTAATTCTTTTCTTTATTTTTACCATTTATAGATTATCAGTCTAGAAACCCATTTTTATGAAACCTTTTGTACTAAAACACCAAGAAATATAAATGATTGTTTCCAACGATTATTTTAAATATAACTGACTTCAGCTAACCACTTTCCCCATCCTTATGTATAAACAGATAACAGAACAACTATTTGGTGAGTCCAGGGGAAATGCTCCAACTTTATAGTGAGTTTGGAAAAGTCAGTTGCTGAAATCTGGTCTATACACTCTAAGAGGTACTCTGACCACTGCTAATAACCACCAGCCCTAACACTCTTGACTAAATTATGAAAACAGGTTACTTTGTAATATAGTTGTAAAACAAGTAAGTTTCCATATTTTTATTGTCTACACAAATTAAACAGTCTTGTAAAGGCTGCTGTAGAAGTTGGTATGCTCATTTTTATACTCAGTAAACAATAAATGACACATTTCTCTCTGGAATGAACATTCACATCATTAAATTTTCAATGGTTGTAGCAACGTTTTTCTTTCATTTTTATCCTCACAATAATGTCACTGTAAGGATTTTTGACTCAAAATCCCACCATCCATTTATCTAGGTTTATAGCACTTGCTGCATGCTCCTGGGAATCCCAACCATTTACATAGGTCCAGACTTTGCATTTGCCCCAACTTTCTGCGTTTGTTTATAAGCTTTTTCAAGGTGTCACATTTTATCAAATGAGCATGTGTAATTATATTCACTACATATTGCATTGTCTCATAACCTATTTAATTCAAACATCATTTCCATGACACTTCCTTTTACTCTGTTTCCCACTCCCAAGTCCCTTCTCTAGATCGGAGAAATTTTGGTTTATTCATATCAATTTAAGAAATATGAAATAGGAATATGATAACATTTACATGAGAGTAGGCTATAAAATTTAGAACATGTGATTGGCACAGGTAAATGAAATTTTAAAAATTTAAACATTATTTATTTTTTGTGGTTGATAGAATGGGAAATATCTCTCAAAGACTTAGGGATTTGAATATTGACTCTGTATTCAATGGCACTGTTTATATAGGTTATGGGATATGGAAGTTCTGCTGGAGGAATTACGTCATGATGAGGAGTTGTTTACGTTTTTTGATCATAGCAAGGAGGCAGAGGACAATTAAATTGGTGCTGCATGTTCCCAGTTGAAGATGAGATCTTCCAGCTTCCTGCTCCAACTAACTGTTGTCATGCTTACTCTGCAATTGTGAGATAAACTTGCATCGCTAAGCTGCTTTTTATTTAAAAAAAAGAAAAACAAAAAAAACAGAGCAACAGAAAAGTAAAAACTACACACATGAAAGGCCAGAAACATCTAGAAATTTTCAAAAGTCAACAGATAACTATCATTTTCAAGCACTAAAATGTGCAAGACTTATTTTAAATTCACTTTTAAAAATTTCAAGGAAAATCAGTTTTAATTGGAAAAGAATTAATGAGCATAATAAAACAATATCTGGTAATGGCTGTCTTGCAAATTGGAATAGCATAAACATAGAATCAAAATTATTGTGAACCTAGGATATTATTATATAAAATGTAACACAGTATTTAAGGAGAAAATTTGTAGATAAACCAATATTAAATTCATAACAGAAATATCGGAATACAGTTTAATTGTTAATTAAAGGCCTTGTAGTTTATGTAAAATTTTATGATCTAGTAGTTTGATATTGTATTATTTTTCTGTCATAAAAGATAGCTAGGAAAATGGAATTACAAGGAGGAATGTTTGTTTTGGTTTGATGTTTGGCACAATCAGCTCCTTTGTGGTTGCTTTGGACTGCTGCTAAGGCATCATGATAGAGGTTGTAAATGGAGAAAGGTTTTCAACATAGCAAGGAGGCAGAGGACAAAAAGGGGCTGTGCTTCCACAGTCCCTTCAAACATGAAAGCTCAGACATTCCCCTGAGTTCTACTGGCAAATGGCACTGAGTTCATAGTCAGTTCTTCATCCCTTGGAACTTTTAGAAGCATTACATATCCAAACTCCAGGAGTCTCCTCTGAATCCAAAAGGTGATAAACATACCGAAGTACAAAGCGAACTATATCTCCACTCAGTCAAAGTCCCAATGTGTGGAACTCTTCTAGCACTGCTCAGAATTCGAGTTAAAATTTCCCCCTAAATCATTTGAGCTACTTTGGCCCTCTAAGTGAACTTACGCCTTTCTAAAATGCAGGTGTGTGAGGACCAGGAGGTAAAATTTCCCATTTCGGAGTGGGGAGATGGAGCGTAGAAAGGATGGCCCAGATCAACTCAAGATTAAAGTACACAGAACAAAGGCTACAATCTATAATTTTTATCTGTCCTCTGGGCACACTACGGTAAGGTTTGGGCTCTTCACTTGGGCATCTGGAGAGTGTAGCCTGCTCGTGATGTCTCTTGTTCAGGCTATGCACAATGCTTCCATCTATCTTCAGTGGCATTACCTGGATAACACAATTCCTTCTGCAACTTTTAATGTCACTATGGCTTCAATCTCAGGCTCTACAGATCATATCTCACCTCTCAAGAACTGCATGAATTACTTATAGGTACTATAATCCTGCAATATATTTCTTTGATACCCCTGAAAGCAGCTATAATTTCATAGCGAGTAAATTCATTTTACATTCCAATGGCTACTTCCCTCCCAGTCCCGCATCACAGAAGCCATCCCCCACTTCTCCTCCTCTTCTACCCTGAAAGGGTGTCCTCCCACCTGTAACTCCCTAGCACATCAAGTCTCTGCAGAGTTAGGCGCATCCTCTCCTACTGACAGCCCTGTGTAGGAACAGATTGCACAGGCAGGCAAGAGCTTTATAGACAGCCCATACTCTAGTCATTGGGGAACACACATAGAGACTGAGTTGCATGTCTAATATATATATATGACAGGGACCTCAGGTACAGCTTGCATATGCTCATTTGTTTGTGGCTCCGTCTCTAAGAGCTCCCAAAAGATCCAATGTAGTTGACTATGTTGGTCTTTCTCTGGAATTTCTATCCATTTTAGGTTGTTCAGTCTTCCCCCCCAGCTCCTCCATAAGAATCTCTCAACTCCTTCCAGTGTTTGGCTATGGGCATCGGCATCTGTTTCAATCAGCTACTAGGTAGAGCCTCACAGATGACAACTGTACAAGGCTCCCATCTACAAATATAACAGAATATCACTAATAGTGTCAGGGATTGGGGCTTTGCCCATAGAATGGGCCTCAAGTTGGGCCAGTTCTTGATTAACTATTTCTTCTGTGTCAGCTATGG
Organism: Rattus rattus; assembly: GCF_011064425.1. Lineage (NCBI taxonomy): Eukaryota > Metazoa > Chordata > Mammalia > Rodentia > Muridae > Rattus > Rattus rattus. The sequence continues at coordinate 160,120,979 of NC_046156.1, forward strand.
TCAACTGTATTGACTCCTAGGATCTTCTCCCATTCCAGATCTCTAGTACTTCCTAAAGACCCAGCCTCCAGAAACTTCAGATTTCCATTCATTCTCCTGGCATTCAGGACCTCTCCACTGTCTCTCCCTTCATTTGCAAGCTTTCTGCCTTGGACCTTCCTTCTTGTTTAGCTTCCTGTCATCTGTGGAGTATATCCTGGGTATCCTGTATTTTATGGCTAATATCAATTTATAAGTGAGTTCATACCATGCATGTTCTTTTGGGTCTGGATTTCCTCATTCTGTATATTTTGTAGTTCCATGTATTGCCTGCAAAATTCATAAGCCCTTATTTTTAAGAACTTAATTGTATTCCATTGTGTAAATGTGCCATATTTTCTGTATCCATTATTTGGTTGAAGGACATCTGTGCTGTTTCTTCTTCCTGGTGATTTTGAATGAAGATGATATGAACATATTGGATCATGTGTATTTATAGTATGTTGGAGCCTGTTTTGTATATATGCCCAGGAGCAGGATAGCTGACCTTCAGGTACAACTAGTTGCAAATTTCTGAGAAACAAACAGGTTGATTTCCAGAGCAGTTGTACAAGTTTATAATCCCACGAGCAATAGAGGAGTGTGACCCTTTCTCTGCATTCTCACTAGCATGTGAGAGTTTTTGATCCTAACAATTCTGATTGGTTGTGATGGAATCTTGGGGATATTTCACAAATTCCTGTTTATCAATTGTTGATTTTAGAGCGTGAGCAATTGGTGTTCTATTCAGAAAATATTCTCCTGTACCAATGTATTCCAGGGTATTTCCTACTTTGTCTTCAATGATATTTAGTCTAACCAGTTTTATGTTGATCCACTTGAACTTGAATTTTGTGCAGGGTAATAAACACAGTTCTGTTTACATTCTTCCTTATGCAGACTGCCAGTTTGACCAGCACCATTGGTTGAAATTGCTTTCTTTTTTCCATTGTATGGTTTGACTTTCTTGTCAAAAATCCAGTGACCATATGTATGTGGGTTAATTCTTTGGACTTTGATTCAATTCCATACGATGAGGTTCTTTTTCTTTTCTTTTCTTTTCTTTTCTTTTCTTTTCTTTTCTTTTCTTCTCTTCTCTTTTCTTTTCTTTTCATGACTATTACTCTGTAGTACAGTATGAAATCAAATATGATGGTTCCTCCAGGTTCTCCTTTATTGTTCAGGATTGTTTTAGCTCTCCTGTTTTTTTTTTCCATATGAATTTAAGAATTGCAGTTTCAAATTGTGTTGGAATTTGGGTGCAGTTTGCACTGAATCTGTACATTGTTATTGGTAAGTTGACCATTTTCACTGTGTTAATCCTGCTGATCTATGAACATGGGAGGTCTTTTTAATCTCCTGATATCTTTTTCAATTTCTTTCTTCAAGGACTCAAAGTTCCTGTCATACAGATCTTTCACTAGCTTGGTTAGAGTTACACCAATATACCTGCTTAGTCTTTATGGTGTTATTAAGTACATGATTCAGAGACAGTCATTTAGTATTGGTTCATTGATATCATATCTGAATATGACTACCGCTTGCCTTCCTCTTGCGTGATGAGTTTTGGTATCATAACAGCTAGTTCTTGGTAAGAAGCTTAATGCCAGTTACATCTTTGGAGCCTCTCTGACATACATCTGAAGCGTCCTGTGTCTCCTTAAAAGCCTTCTTGCCTTCACTGCTATGTGACACAATAATACCTTGGAAGATGATATAGCCACAGACCAAGGTCTCTCAGCATCCTCGTTCATGTAGGATCATGTAGAGCAGCAAAATAACCAATAACCCAAATGAATCAAATATTTACTTATTGCAAAAATATAGTTTTTGAAAATATTTTTCTTTCATTTTAAGAATGCATGTTATCTTATTGAAGGAAAAAGCTTCTTGGAGAACAATATTATTCTCTAGTTGCTAGAATGAAAACTATGAATATATAATAATGAATTTTTAATCCATGGTGATGAGATAATTTAAATTACTTCACTAATATATCTCATATTAAAATGCATCTTTTAATTTTATTTAAAGTTTGTTTATGTGCATTTTTTTTGTTTTTTGTTTTTTGTTTTTTTGCCTGCATCAATGTTTGTATTAGGGTGTTGAGCCCCCTGGAACTGAAGATACAGACAGTTGTGAGCTGCCATGTAGGAACTGGGTTTTGAAGCATAGCCAGTGATCTTAATAGCTGAGCCATCTCTCTAGCTCAGAGCATTTTTAAGAAGCATTTTTAAAAATTAAAAACAAAAAAATCTACAAATGTTTATTTCAAGTTATCACAATCATTTGATCACATGTGACAGTGGTTTTTAATTTTGGTCACAGTGAAAGCCCTATGCCCTGAACATTCAAGTGTGTCCCACACACTTTTGGCTTCATTAATTACAAAGGCAACGTGTTGATACTTAATATGACTTACAACTTGAAACTAAGATATAATAGATTATTTTTGCTATTGCAATCAGTGGAAATGAATTAAAAAATCAATACACTAAGATTATTTTTAGAAACTAATGTTTGAGATAATATAGGAAAGTCGTCTCTTTAACTTAGAATTCTTTTTTAATTTTATTTTTTATTAGATATATTTCTTTATTTATACTTCTAATGTTATTCCCTTTCGTAAAACCTATGTTTTATGGTTTTTGTCTCAAATATGTCAAATCGGAATATACACAACTCAGTTAAATATATTCAAAATGATTTATGTATGCAAGAGAACTTCATATAAAAATAGAGAGAGTAGAAATTTCTATTCTCTGAAGTAAGAAGGATTACAAGCTTCCCTTTGTACTGGAAGGATTCATTTGGAGTAAGCTGACAGAGAAAAGTGTGTACAAATACATGTTAGGGCTAAAGCTACTCTCAGTGTACAGCAAAGTCCCTGTTCTACAGAAGAAAAAAATGGTGGTCTGGAGTTTGTTTGACAGACATGGTCTGCTGAAGTGTATCTGTAAATGTGTATCTGCCAACAAGCATATTTGGGTTAATGCACTGTTTGGAAAGCTCTGTCCTCTCTATGTATGGAAATGCATCAACAAGCTGTAGTTCACATCAAGTAAAGAGTCCTGAAAACCAGATGCCCAATCTCTTCCCATTTTGGTATGACAGTTTGTTTTCACCTAAAGCATTAAAAATTAGGTGCCTTCAAATTTCATTCAAAAATTTGATAGCTGATGTTCAGACTCTGGGATTTTACCAATGACCATGAGATTTATCCAGAGATTTCTTGATTCTGGGGAGTTTGAATATTAGCAGGGTTGGGGATTTGGCTCAGTGGTAGAGCGCTTGCCTAGGAAGCGCAAGGTCCTGGGTTCGGTCCCCAGCCCCGAAAAAAAGAAAAAAAAGAAAAAGAAAAAAGAATATTAGCTAAGGCATTCTGCATCTGTAGATTTCAGATATGAATTTTCAAACCATTAAAGAATGGAAGAGAAAATACAAAAAAGGAAAGAAGGAAGGAAGGAAGGAAGGAAAGAAGGAAAGAAGAGAAAGTTATTTTTGACAAAATATCAATCACTCAATTTTACCAATGAAGACTAAGGTGCCGGATGCTTGGGTGAAAGCCTACTAGCTCAGAAAGAGTCAGAACCCAGCTGGCTTTCCCAAAATCCCTTCAAAATGAATGTCCCTCCCTTCAGCTTCCTGTCTCTCTCTCTCTCTCTACTACTGACTTCCTCTTGCTCTATACATTTCTCTGCCTATGTTTACTCCCTGTCACTTGTTTTCTTTCTCCATGTCTTGGTTTATGGTTGACTTTATTTAATCCTATTTACAACAGGCAGAAAGTTCTTGGATTAAAGGTATTTGCAGGGGCTAAGCCACACCATAACTAAAAAACAGGTTTTCCAGTAAATGACACAATCTCAGGGTTCAATCTCTAATCAAATACCCTGCAACAAGAAATGAAGAAAGATAGGCTCATGTATGCTACAATATTATAGTTATACTAGTGTAATCAAAATCCTGGCAACTGGCATATACGTTAGCTCAAACACTTACCATTAGCTTGTGGTGCCAGAGATTAGTTTTCTTTATGATTTGACCTGTGAATTACTTTACTTGTAATTATAGTCACTGTACTGAGCACTGTTTCTACCATCTGACTGTAACTCTGAACCTAGCTGCAGGTTGGCACACACTATCCCAATTTTGTTGCCAGTGGGTCTTTTAGGCTTTTTGGACATTATTTTATGTATTTCCTGTTCTTTGTCATATTCAAATATGCTTATGTACATCTAACTTAAAGTGGGAGGCAAGGGAAAATAAGAATATTTAAATTAACATCATTATAAAAGCTATTAAATTTCATCAGCATCCTGGGGTAGGTGCTAAGAATTTGAGAGTGTGGATGTTGGGTTTTTTTTTTTTTTCATGTAATATGATGTTCTTTTCTTAACTAAAAATAATCCTTTGCTTTGATTTACTACATTTTCAATAATCATTCATCATCTAATAGAAACTTACATTTTTCCTGTTTATTATGAATAATGATGCAAGTAACACGGAAGCACATGTTTCCTATCTACAGATTGATTTCATTTTCTCTAAATACTTAGTGGAGACATACCTTAGACATATGGTAACTCTACTTATTCTTTCTCTGCATATATTGTGTAGGTACTTTGTATGCATAAATGAGCTTTATTTGTGTATATAATGTATATATTTGGATATGCATTTAATACACACATATATATGAACAGGGTAAAGCTGCACACCTCCTAGTGGTTATACATATTATACTAATATTTCTTAATTTTATTTTCATTTTGCAGACTAACAACTATTTCAATGAACCTAATTTTAATTAGTCAATTATATATGGTTAATGTAATTTCATCAATATCAAACAAATCCCTTGTTTGCCTATTCAGTCCTATAGTTTGAGGACTAGATAACTGATTAGCATTGGAACCAAAGCACCAGAATTCACTAATGGATATGATCAACTACTGAGGAGTGAATACTACAGCAGTGATTCTAATTCTGAGATAACAGGATTTCTATGAAGACAATTTGTAGAATAGATTTTGGATTTTTTATTTTCTTTTTGTTTCTCTTTCTGTATTGCTTATTTTATAGGCAATATAGGTGCGAATAAGTATAGTGAAATAATAACATTGGGCAGGACAAATTTCCTGCAAAAAAAGAGTATTAAATGTATGGCAATGATCTGATATTGTGAAGTTAATATCCTTTAATAGAGGTTAATGATATTTCTTGGCATTTTATGACTTTACCTAAGGATAGAGGAATAAACACCAATTCACTCAAGCTGGAGTATGGCAGACCAATGAGATAATTCTATCAAGTCTCATTGGTGAAACATTCAGTTTAATATATTTACTTATTGGAACCTGGTAGACATTAACCAGCTGCACTCTTGACAATGTCAGACTAAATGGTGTATACTCACAAGAGCTGTAGCTGTTCAGCTTCCTGCCCAACCCTCAGGCAGCTTATCCAATGAAGCCACTTCTGTCTCAGCTATTGTTTACTGCTCACAGGTTCTCAAAAGAAGCATGGTGATCATGACACACTCAGAGAACTTCCTTGGCCTGCCACATTTCTGAGTTTCTAGGATGATGTGAGCCTAGAGATATATTTGAAGAGGCTCAGCTCTACCAGAATACAGGCAATTTAGCTAGGTCATGGTTTGAACAGTTCAGTAATGAAAGCTGCAAGAGCTTTTCAAATTCACACCAGATGATTAAAATATGTAAGTGTGGGTCAAGGGGTAACACGGGCTTGCTGTTGTAGCCAGGCAATTTATTTTGGAATGTTGAGCATCAGATTCCATGATCGACCTTGTTATTTGCAATATCCCCAAACAATAAATGTATTCCAGTTTTGATATTTTTGATTCCTCATCTTTCCCCCCTTTATCACTTTACACCATGGCTATGAATAACTGGCCGTCTGATGAAGGGAATCATTGAAAGGTTGTAGTAACTTTTGCGCAGAGAAGTCCACATCTTAGCAGATATAGACCTATTTTGTGATGCAGAGTTATAATTTCAGTGGGTTTATTTCTCTCAAAGCCTAATCTTTTTTCTTTTAAAGACTAATCTTTGCTCAATTTTTTTTCTTTTGTTCCCTTCCCTTATTAACAAAAGAAACTGCTCTTGTGGTAATCCTTTCTTCCCTCTGCCTTTTATTTTTTATTTCTAGTGTGCTACATAATTACAGCAACACTCAGAGATGTCCAGAGTCTGGCACACTCAATAGTTAAAAAATAAAGGAAAAAAATAATTAAATAGGTTCTTTCATTAAACAATGGGACCAAGAATACTATATATACCTTATACATTCTCTCAGGTATCATTTGTTAAGCCAATCAATATATTTTCCCCTTCCTATCCATTAAGTTCAATTGGACTATTATAACTACCTATAAATCTTTCCAGTTCTTGTATATAAGACAGATTTCTCCCTCAACAACTTACTGATTTTCTGACACATTTCTTATATGTTAGTTTGATCAGATGAAAAGTAAATACTGTCAACATGCTAGGTAAACAAGCACTGGACCCCTGAGCTCCAACATAAGCCCTCAATTCATGTTTTAAAATCTTCTCATGTAAGTGTTAATCTGGATTATGGGTAGGCATAGGAGAGCCACAAACTCTGTGTGTGTGTGTGTGTGTGTGTGTGTGTGTGTGTGTGTGTGTGTGTGTGTATGTGTGTGTGGTATATGTGTGTGCAGGGTACCATATGCCTATCCAAGTAGATTCTGGACAATTCAGATCATCTTCGATATCTGTATGTACCCTTCGGTGCTGCGCCATTTTTAGCTTCTGATTGGTCCTTTTTTACATTTCATTTGCATGCACAAACATTAAAAAAGCAGTCTTCCTGGCTTTATGTTGTAGATCACATCTCTCCCTTCACCCATTCATCACTCAGTTGGCTCCTGGTTATGGCTACAAGCCACCTTCCTCTCCAGAAAATGAAGCTCTGAAGCCTTTGAAATTTCCCCTTTGAGGGGCTATTGGATGGCCACAGGCTAAGGAGACGGCTGTGAGCTTGACTCCCAGATCCTCTTCAAAGAAAAAAGATTGCTCTTGATCCTCCAAATCACATTTCTTTCCTACTTTTTGACTGTGACACTTATCATCTATCACTCCAAACAAAAGCTCCCATTTCTACTTACATTATACTTACAACTGAGAATTCAGCAGGAAGCATTGTGCAAATTCATTTCATGAATGAAAATGAAGTGCAATCTACACAAGAAATCCTCCTATCCTCCTGATGCTTCCTTGTCTGAAAGAGCATACGTCATGGGAAAGCACTTTACTTCCCTTAAATGAAGAAATGAGAACAAACTGCTGTACACAATAGGGAAGGCTAGAAGAATCAGGAAAATAGAGGAGCATTTGAGAACATCAGCAGCCACTGAATTAAACAACCCTGGAAGTGCCTGACCTTTTGGTCTTTGCAATATGAGATAATACATATTTGCCCTCATCTTGAGATTTTTGTGTTTCTTTTCCTTTACCCACAAAAGAACATCATATTTAGAGAAGTGTGCACCTATCATCGTGATGAGATAATTAAGTTAATTAATAATCTTAACATAGTACAGAGTCAGGATTATGAAGCACTCTATGACAATTACCAGTATGTAATTTCTCCTTCTCCTTTGTGCTATTATGAGTATCAGAATTCTATTACTATCATCCTCTTAACTATGGTTATTCCCTGGGGTCTATGTGAACTTGTTTTCCTTGAGAGACGTACAATACATTTTTATGAAGCACAAGAACCAAGAGCAATTAAATATAATATAAACATATTTTAATCTCTATGGATAGAAACATTATTTTCCAGAGTTTTACAATAGATGAAATAGTAAATGCTTGCTAAATTTTTATGAATTATTATATCTAATTTTAATGCTCTTATAGATAAGATACAGCCATTATTGGGATTTATGCATTTTGCTCATTGAGGACATATAATGAAATAAAACTTAAGTAATATTTGTGGCAAAGGAACTTGATGGTTTAAAATATGTTTCCTAAGAATTTAACAATTGTTCCTTGTTTGCAATTTTATCCATTTATATGACCTTCAGTGTTCTTCAACCTCTACTTGTCTCTCTCATCCTTCTCTCTCCTCTTGGCACCACTCTTCAGAGTGTCAAACCAACCGGAAGAAAGAAACTACTCCAAAACAAGTCTTTATCAAGTATTTGAGTTCTAAGACAATGATAGTCTATTAAATCCAGTTGATATTCCTATAAATATTCAACCCAACAAATTACAATTCAAGCCTAAGTACTTTATGGTAACAAATGAATACAGTTGACTTTTGTTAAGTAAAATTTAAAAGACTACAAATAGAACGCATTATTACTTGTTTAGACAGAATACTTGCACCATTTTTTCCCTTTCAAGTACTCAGAAATGTATGCTTTAACGAGAATGTGTGACTATCTGAATGAATACATAGAACTTCCTATTTAAGTCAATTTAAGGGAATAATTCAGAAGTATTACACAACATTCAGTGTTGAACAGTCATTGCCATTATCAACTCAATTCTTTTAAAGACTGGGTTTTGTGGCATTGTTTAGAATGGCTTTTAACTACCAAGATCAAGCAATTCTCTAATCTCAGACACGAAAAGACGTCAGTTACGCCACTCTATTTGGTTTCCACAAGACTTCATCTCCCATTTTCCTCTTTGTCAAAACCTAGAATGCGCTATTTTATTTTATTTTATTTTTTTGTTTCTACAACCTACAATCACCGTGATTCTCAGGTAAAGAGAATTCTCTTACTTGTCTTTCATGACTGGTTCACAAAGTGTTCTAAAAGTTCATCTATTTTTTTAAAATTATTTTATTTATTTACATTCCAGTTATTGCTCTCACCTTGATCCCAATTCCCAAAGTTCCTCATCCCATTCCTCCCACACCTTGCCTTCCAAGGGTGCTTTCTCCCACAAGGCCACTCCCTTCCATGAGACCTCAAGTCTCTCTAGGATTAAGTGCATTTTCTCCCACTGAGGCCAAACCAGGCAGATCTCGGCTACATATGTGCCAAGGACCTTGGACAGGCCTTTTATGTTGCTTGGTTGGTTGCGCAGTCTATGGAAGCGCCATGAAGTCTAGGCAAGTTGAAACTGCCGGTATTCCTATGGGACCTCTCTCCCTTTCAGCTTCTTCAGTCCTTCCACTAATTCAACCATAAGTGTCCAAGACTTCATTAAGTGTAAGTATCTGCATCTTTCTTAGTCTGCTGCTGGTAGGGCCTCTCAGAGGACAACCATACCAGACTCCCATCTGTACATACAATATGGCATCCAGAATAGTGTCAGGACTTGGTGCTGGCCCCTGAGATAGACCTCAAGTTGGGCTGATCATTGGACCACCTTTCCTTCAATATCTTCTCCATTTTTGTCCTTTAGCTCTTTTAGGCATGAACAATTCTGGGACAGAAATTTTGACCATTGGTTTGTAACCCTGTCACTTCACTTGAGGCCCTGTCTATCTACTGGAGGTGGACTCTTTGAGTAACCTCTCCCTACTTTGGACTTATTGGCTAAGGTCACCCCCATTTAGTACTGAGAGTCTCTCACCACCTGAGTCTCTGGTACTTTCTAGAGAGTTCACCATCTCCCAGCACACGGGCAGCTTATTTCCACTCATTCTCTACTTCTCTCCTGCCCTCTCCCATATCTGATCCTGTTACCCCTTCCCTTCCTTGTCATTGTATGTTAATATTCTGTTTACTCTTATTGCTGATTAGTGCTCTATTGTATGCAATAAAATCTGCCAGTTTCCATCATTGGACACTAGTGTTGCTTCCAAATATTATCTGCTATGAATAAATTACTGTTCATACCTCTACAGATATTTAGTCAGTACTTTGTTGTCAGTCAAAAACCATACATATCTAAAGGCCTATTTGTGCTTTGAATGGCAACTTAATAATGATTTGAGTTTTAAGCATTGTTGGTATCAGGATGCCTTTAGCAGGGACACCATTTTGGTCCCTGTTGCCATGGCAATGGCCATACATTCCAAGAAGACCTTTTGGCTCAATCAGCAGTCCCATCTGGGAGCAGTTACATTATATTCCAAATAAAAGGCAGACAGCTTCTTCTTCTTCTTCTCTCCTTCTTCTTTCTTCTTCTTCTTCTTCTTCTTCCTTCTTCTTCTTCTTCTTCTTCTTCTTCTTCTTCTTCTTCTTTACTTTTCTTCTTCTCTCTCTCCTCTCTCTCTCTCTCTCTCTCTCTCTCTCTCTCTCTTTCTCTCTCTCTCCTTCCCTTGTCCTTCCCCTTCTCCATTCTCAAAATCTCTCCATGTGGAACCATGTTGGTGTTGGTTTGCTGTGCTCTATCTGGATGGGCGTGGGGCGATATTTAACAGCAACGTTGCTGCAGGTCAGCCACAGCAGAGGCAGACTGTGGGGGACCGCTACTCTTCCTCACAGCAGAGGCAGACTGTGGGGGACCGCTACTCTTCCTCACAGCAGAGGCAGACGGTGGGGGACCGCTACTCTTCCTCCTGCGCCCATCCCACCATTCACTCAATCTACACTGCCACCGTGCACACTGCTCCAAATTGGATCTCTGGGTCTTCTAGGCCTCCACCACCAGCTTCTAGTTGCTGTGAGACTCAAGATTTCAACCACATGAGTTACAGCTTCACCTGGCTCACAAGCTGACTTCCGGGTAAACTGCTGCTACCCTCTGTGGCACTTTTTGCTAGTTTTCATTGCCTTGATAGGTTTTACCACAAAGTTCTGCACACCTGCTCCAGTTTTGGGCAAAATTTCCACACAAACAGTGACTTATTGTGAGTCTTTTCCTGGTTGGCAGTGGAACCCCACTTGTTTTTTTTTTTTTTTATTTTTATTTTTGTTTTGTTTTGTTTTGTTTTGTTTTCTGAGATTCTGGGAATCTCTTTAACTAACATACTCTTGATAGGACCTCAATCATTAGGCGAAGCTTCCCTCAAAAGCGGTCCCTCATCCCTCCCCTCTTGTTCAAGGTTCTCACACCTGACCAGAAATCCCAGACCTGGATAGGATTGCTTTCTGGCGGGTTCATGCCGGTTGTAGCCTCCTGGAATCTGAGTGATGACTCAATACCTGGCCTTGGCAGAATTCTTCTGTTGCCACTGGTTTTTCATGGGACGCTGATGGAAATTAATTGGTGACTTCCCCCAATGGGAATTTTGAGGTCTTTGGCTGTACCCCCACATACAGCATTAGGATGTCTTTTGGAGAATTTCAAAACTTTTAAAACTATCACCTCATCTGAAGACATAAAAATTGATACACCTATGCAATAATGTCTGGACCCAATATTTATTAGATAATGGCTCAAAATGACCATATAATGGCACTTTGAATTCCTCAATTTTATGAGATCTTCACAATTACCGCCAGCAGTGTGGTAAATGGTAAGAGATGCATTATGTCCAAACATTCGCTCTAAATCCTCTCTGTGTTCCTCTTGCAACTCTACCCACCTCCTCTTAGCAATGAAACAGGCACAAGTGATATATCTCTGATGTAACCAATCGATATAGCACTTAATCTTGTCAGATCTATAGTAATTATTAATATGTTTAAGTTTGTGACAGACGGAATTTCCCAAAACCTTTTACAGTTTGCCCCACAAGGTCTCAGTAGACATGAACACTGCTTCAACAATCTGCCTGGATTGTGCTCTGATAACCATGGAGAAACACAGTGGACAAAACTGGATACCCTCAGAGTGAAATGATTTATCTAATTCAAGGTAAGTCATTTCTCATATCACACGTATCCATTCCACAGAAAAAAGCTCTGTGTCTGCTGGGTTCAAAAGCCAGACTGACTGTACCCAAGTTGTCATGAAGATCATAGAGACCACAGGGAACTGTTGGTTGATGGACTCCACAGAAAGCTTATCTTAAAGAATATTCAGATTGTTAACTCGCGTTGTTATCTCTTTGTAAACTCATAATCTACAGAAAACCCATTCAGATCTACCTCTTATGAACCAAATAGACTGCACTCAGATAAGTACATCTGTCTGAAGTTCACACTTAACTAAAGGGTGGAATTCCTCTGGGTTTCAAATGTATGTATAAGAAAAGTTTTTTCTTCAATATGTGCTTAATCTTAGTCTCTACCTGTAATAAATATATATGTGTGTTCCAGCATCTTGTCAAGTCCAGACACTTACTACACCCAGGACAGCTCCAGAGAAGTGACCTCCAGATGTTCCAATTTCCTCTCTCAGACACAGATGCTTCTATTGGACCTGTTCCTTCTGATCTATCCTCTGATGGTTCCACAGACCCTTAACAACAGGGAGACAGCCAACTCTTGGACTGGTCAAACATCACTCCTCATAAATGGCACCAACCACCTTTTGCTCCAGTTCCTGGACTTTCAAAAACCCTATGTAGAAGTGGATACTCCCTTTCATATTCCCTTTCTACTTATCTTTCTGGCTTTACTATTCACTCCCTACCTCATAAATTTTGTTTCTACATTCCTTCAATGACAGATACAAAAAATTTCTAATCAAACTAGTAATAAGTTCCTGTTGCATGGTTACCAGCTGCTGTCCACTGAGGAGCCTCATGGTGAAAGTCAGCTCTACCCCGACACTGTTGATGACCCAAGACAGCAGGAAGTAGCCTAAGAGACATGATGCCCCCATCTCCCTTTCACCATCAGCTTCCCCCTCCTTTTTTTCCTTCTTTTTATGATAATAAAAAGGGAGGTATTTTGGTATCAGGAATTGCCCTCAGCAGGGTTATCATTTGGTCATTGTTGCCAGGGCAACAGCCATACATTCCCAGAAGACTTTTTGGCTCAATCTGCAACCCCACCTGGGGAGCAGTTCGTAATATTCCAAAAGGCAAACACTTCTTTCTTCGCTCTTTCGCTGCCTTCTTCTTCTTCTTCTTCGCTGCCGTTGTCGCCGGGTTGCCGCCGCCTTCTTCTTCTTTTCTTCTTTTCTTCTTCTTCTTCTTCTTCTTCTTCTTCTTCTTCTTCTTCTTCTTCTTTCTTCCTTCCTCCTTCTCTCTCTCTCTCTCTCTCTCTCTCTCTCTCTCTCTCTCTCTCTTCACTCATTCTCTTTTTTTCTCTCATCCCTTCCCTTGTCTCATTCTCCCATTAAATCTTTCCACATGGAACCCTGTTGGTGTTGGTTTGGTGTTCTCTATCCAGACAGGCGTGGTCTGATATTTAATAACGACAAGCATTGCATTCAGTTACCTTTCATAATCATTTTACTTTGTGTTTCCCCCAAGAGTGTACAATGTTCAAGTCATCCTGCACCTTTATTTTAACTTGTCATTTTGTGTTTGAGTGTTCTATTTTGATAGATGTGAAAATTGTCTCTTTCAAGCTTTGATTCACATTTTATTAATGATAAATCAATGCAGTGCAGTTTTCCATAGAGCTACTGGAAAAACTTTTGTATTCTTGGGAAAAAAAATGATTTCCGCATTCTTTTTTTCTTTTTTCTTTTCTTTCCTTTTCTTTTTTTTCTTTTTTCTTTTTTTATATTAGGTTTGTCATTGAACTTTAGATTTCTCTCTCATTTAGCATTTTCTTATAGGAGAATGTTCTAATGTTCTCCAAAATTTTATCCTCTCTTGTTGTGCTTTTCCTTCTGGAGACACTGCCTTTCAATAAACAAATTTTCTTCAATTTTTATATAGTAAAAATATGTTTTTTCTTATTGCCTAGCTTTTTGGTGTCTTATCAAGTAAATTACTAACAAATCAAATGCTGTGTAATGTTCTTGTATAATTTCTTGTGAATGCTTTATAGATTTTGTCATGCATAGTTTTAAAGCATTTTAATTGAAATTGATTAACATTGTCACACAATTATCCAAATTGATTTTCTAAACACATACTATATGTGTACGGATTCATATAGGTTCACATACAGACACATACAAAATCTCTTTGGGATTGTGAGCTTGGTCTCCAAACTGAAACTATATTACTCATACTTCTACTTACATGCATATTCAAATCTGAAAATTCTGAGTTAAAGACTGAGTAAAGCAGACCTCATGAAAAAGGCAAGTTCACGTGCATCTCATGAAACCATTTTATTCCCTTAAAATGAGAAGATAAAAACTAGTTGCTATACATAGGAGGGATCTTAAATAATATATTGTAGTAAATAAATTAGTTATTTAATGATAGATTTAATTACAGACACACTCAGAAACATACACACAGATACACAAAAACACACACTCAAAATGATATCAGCACCCACATCAAGACTCAAGATTTTTACATGTTCTCAAAGAAGTAGTATAAACTGAATTTTTAAGAAGCAATGATGTACTGGACTTCAGGTTGAATAACTTAGTAACCACAACTTTATCTTTATCTTTGAAGACTAACCTTGGAGATGTCAATGTTTTCATTACTAGTACGGACTAGTTCATCCATTTTTTTTTGTACTTTTATTTTTTGTTCTTTTATGCTTGATTTTGGAGGGTTTTTTGTTGTTGTTGTTTTTGTTTTTGTTTTTGCTTTCGTTTTTGTTGAGAAAAAACCAGAGGTCCTAGCAGAAAGAAGCTCTTCAAAAGAAGCAATATCAGAAACTCAGCCATTTTTACAACTAGTTAAGAAAATATAATTAGTATTAGCAGCACATTGATAGTAAATACTGAACATGTGTGTAAGTGTGTGAATGCACATGTACATGCTAAACAGGGATACGTAGAAAGAGAAAGAGAGGGAGTTTGACATTTTCCAGGAATGTATTAGCTAATGGGACCTTTCCCCCAAAGGATTGTCTATGCCCTGCACTCTGTCAGTTTACATGCACCCACACGTTTTTCACACAAATTATAAATAAGAAAAAATTGTGTTGGTGTTTTATGCTCAAATTTCTTTGATTTTTTACTATTTTTTCTATGTATCTATTCATTGTCAAGTAATGTTTGTCTGTACTAAACTTCTGAGTTACTCCTGATTTACTGACTTCACTTCTACATTCCATTTTCTGAAAGTTTCATCAATTGTGAGAAAAGGTTATCAGAAACAGTTTGCACCTATGAAGGGAAATGACTGATTTGGACTTTGAAGATTTTAGGAACAGTATGATGCTGTAGACTGAAGTTTATTTTTATCTAATTACTACAAGTTATATTAGGCTACATTCTATTGCCAAAATTTCTTGGATCCCCCAGTGGATTATGACTTATTAATTTTATTATATCTTAGGCTACATTCAAGATAGTTCATCTCACTTAATTAATCTGACTATTCTAATCCATGTCTGCCATGTGCCCCATTACCTCTCTCTTATTCCAGGTACCTCAGACCATCTTCATGTCCTGTTGGCGATTCCCCTAATCCATGCCTAATTCTTTTCTTAGGGATGCTCTCTCAGCTTTCCATTTTATGTGAAGTTTCTGGTCCTCTGACTTTTATTAATCCAATCAACAAGTGAATAAAGTTTATGCTTACGATCTATGCTGGTGCAGAGATCCACAACTGAGTAACACAAACACAACCTTCACATAATGTATAAATTTGTTCCCCAAGGAATCATCAGTCTTTTAGCTGCCATTTATTTTCCATCTTGTATATGATGTTGCATCATGATGAGTATATTTGTCGGGAAGCATACAAGTAAATCTCAAGTTTTTGCCAATACAAAGCTAAGGATGTCACTAAATGGCTTAAAAGACTCTAGGAGAGTTTCACCTGCTGGACTTTATCACATCTACTTGATAATTCTGCCAAAGGTTTTCAAATGTCTTGAGTTATGGCTTTTTGAGCTATATAATGAAAAAAATTTCTTTAACCTTTATCATCTTTCAACCCAAAAACTTGGTGTAGCATGAATCTGTGTATCTGAGCCATGATTGCTCATATTTTACATCAAAATAAACTTTCTTTTATAGCCTTTGAGTTGAAAGCTGTATTGGTATCCTCCTAAATTTCTTTGTTTATAGTGTAGAGGAAAGGATGCATAAAAGTTTAAACTATAGGAAGTCCTTTATGTACTGTACCGATCCTGCCACTGCGAAGTCAAGCAGGCCTCTGAGGGGGGAGTAAGGATTATAGAAAAGGGAAAAGAAGACTCAGAGACAAAGGTTAGAAGGCAGGAGGCCTGTCCAGTCAGTAACTGCAGCAGCCCCAAGTGTTATTCCCTTAGGCTTTATATACTTTACAGTTCTGTGGGAAACAAAGTCACAAGTCAGCAGAGGAAATGCCTTACATACATGTGATATCTGTACCCATCCAGACGTCTCCCGATTCTTCCTTGTTTCTTCCTTCAAGATTAATAAACCATTCATCCATTCTCCTTGAGCTTCAAGTATATCCCCTCTTATTGTATCATGTGTCAGCAGGCCAGGAAATCTACCAATAGACCCTGGGCTGACTTGACTCTGCCTGACAGGCAGGCAGCAAAATGGCTCCTGACAATACACACACAGACACAGACACAGACACACACAGACACACACACACACAGACACACACACAGACACACACACACACACACACACACACACACACACACACACACACACTTTAACATACCAACTGGGAACATGTATGAGACAACACAGCAAGCTAAAAAATTAAAATTATAAAAGTCAGAAAGACATCACAAGCAAGGTGTAAAATTTATTTAAATTGAGTTATTCCCATCCAACCATGAAAATGTACTATGAGGAAGTTTTGCCGCCTAAGTGAGCTGTACTAATTTGAGACCAACATTTGTAGCAATGGTTTTTCTAGAGACATGTTTAATTATTCTCTAAAGTACTGTCATACAGTAGATAAATTCAGTCAATTTAGTGTAATTTGTCCCATTGTGAATAACCTTCAAGCCTAAAAGAAAAAAAATTAAAATGTGATTTTTAAAATGTACTGTCTCTTAGTGAGTACATAAAGTTAATTTTCCCCATTAACATTACAATAAGTCAATTAGCAAAATTTTTCCTGACCTATAAAAATGGAAGATTACTGGAGACTTCCATTCTGTGATGCTCAGAAATTTAAAACATGAATTATTTAACAAAAATCACAGAGGACAATGAGATTATATGGATAATAGCTGAAAATGTCATTGGAGAAGTGAAGAACATAAGATATTTTGGTTCTAGCCTCTGATAGTTTAAAACATAATATGTACCAACTTCATTTCTCAATATTAGTTATACATTAAAATTGCTGTTAGTGTATGACAAACCTACTGTTTTTATCATCCTTTGGGAAAATAATGTGAATCAATGCTCCTTGGTAAATGTGTGTAATAGAATACCAAATTTAAGTTTCAGGGACATAAGTATACAACTTTCTATATTTCTATATTATTTGAATTTTGCAAGCAAAATTTTTAAGTTTAAAACTGTAGGTATTTGTTTGTCCTGATTTCTTGCTATGATATGTCTGTAAGCAAAAAGAACATGATTGGAAAATAAGTGAGATAGAAACTTTGTGAAATCTATGAGAATAATCCTAGCACAACTCCCAGTAATGAGGAACAGGGAGACTGAACTAGCCATCTTCTCTACCCAGGCAAGCATCCAAGTGGAAGAATTGGGACACCAACCCATCCACAAAACCTTCAACCTACACTTTGTCCTGCCTGAGTGTGTGCTTACTTTTCAGCAGAGTGAACAGTAAAAGCATGTACAACTACTAATGTGAGCAGAATTCCAAGCCAAATATTAAGCAGACTTAAGGAGTCCTGATGAGGAAAAGGATGAATTGGAGAAACCAGAAGAGTCAAGGACACCACAAGAACATGGTCCACAGAATAAACGGAATGTTACTCATGGGGCTCACAAAGAACAGAGAGCCTGTCTGAGATATGTCCTCTGCATGTAGGCTATAGCTGAGTAACAGGGTGTTCTTATGGAATCCTCACAGAGGAAAGGGTTCTGTCTTGAACAATGCCCGTGTGGGATCCTTTCATTCCTACTGGATTGCCTTTTCCAGCCTTGCTGTGATGGGTTTATGCCTGGTTTTACTGTAGTTTGGTTGATGTCCCTGGGAGATCTCATCTTTTCTAATGAGTGGCAAAGGAGTTGGTTTTTGGGAGGGGAACATCTAGAGGAGGGGTAGACTGGGGCAGAAGACTAGGGGAGTGGAAGTTTCAATTTGGTTGGAATATATGAGAGAAGTTAAAAAAAATGGAGAACATAAATATGAATCTTGGAGAGGAGAGTAGTGCCCTGCGATTTTATTAGATTTGAGGTAATCATTTACTTTGGGAAAACCAAGGGCAAAGAAAAGAAAAACAACAAGAATAATCCTCTAAAGGCATGGTTTGTCTGTTTAATGTCAGTGGCTTTCTCCTGTTAATGCATGGTTACTCTACACATTGCGTTTTAAAATATTTTAATTAACACTTTGAGTATTCTATATAATATATAATGACTATATTTATTCCACTTTCCCAACTCCTGTCAAATCTACCCTCATGTCCTTAATTACCTAATCTTATGTGCCCCCCCTTTCTTTCTGCTAGATTCCAGTTTCTCCTGCATAACTATACTTAGGTGTGGGCGACTTGTTCTGGAATGTGTTCCCTATACCAGAATACTAGAAGTCACACAAAAAATTACACACACACACACACACACACACACACACACACACACACACACACACACACACACAGAGAGAGAGAGAGAGAGAGATGAGAGATGTTTTTCTTGTGACAGCAGCTACCAAGTATTAATAATTTTCTTACTAAATAACTATAATGGAACATGTGTGTCCATGTTTATTGATGCTATATTCACAAAGATCAAGAAATATAAATAAAAGTTTAGATGTAAATTAACTGATTAATGTGGTATATTTACACAATGCATTATTATTCAACTATATATATAGTTTCTTTTAACTGATCACAATAAATGGGAAGTTTTATAATTTACAAGTCTATGTTAAAAATAGAACACAAATTAGTAGTGAGATTACAATAGCAGTGCAGTATTAAATATTCCTCTATTTGCTGTGAAAACTGCAATTGTTTTAATGGAGACTATAGCCAATTCATTCTATGAAGCCACAATTACAGTTATACCTAAACCAAACAAAGACCCAACAAAGAAAGAGAACTTCAGAACAATTTCCCTTATGAATGACATAAAATACTCAATAAATTCTCAGAAACAGAATCCAAGAAGACATCAAAATGATCATCCATCATTATCAAGTAGTTATACAGAAATTCATCAATGTAATCCACTATATACATAAAGTCAAAGTAGGGAAAAACACATGATCATCTCATTAGATGCTGGGAAAGCATTGACAAAACTCAACACCACTTCATGATTAAAGTCTTGGAAAGATCACAAATTCAAGGCCCATACCTAAACATAGTAAAAGCAATATACAGTAAAACAGTAGCCAACTTCAAACCAAATGAAGAGAACGACGCAATCCTACTAAAATCATGGATAAGATTACCCACTTTCTCCCTACCTATTCAATATAGAATTTGAAGTCCTACTCAGAGCAATTAGACAAGAAAAGGAGATCAAAGGGATACAAATTGGAAAGGAATAAGTCAAAAATATCACTATTTGCAGATGATATAATAGCATAATTAAGCGACCCCAAAAATTCCACCGAATAACTTGTACAGCTGATAAACAACTTCAGCAAAAAGGCTAGATATAAAATTAATTCAAACAAATCAGTAGTCTTCCTGTACTCGAGGGGTAAGCAGGCTGAAAAAGAAATTAAGGATACTACACTCTTTACAACACCACAAAAATATAAAATATATTATAACTTCAAGTTATAAATATAAAATAACTTCAAGTCTCTGAAGAAAGAAATTAAAAAAGATCTCAGAAAATGGAAAGATCTCCCATGATCATGGATTTGCAGGATTAATATAGTAAAAATGGCCATTTTACCAAAAGTAATCTACAGATTGAATGCAATCCCCATCAAAATTCCAACTCAATTCTTCATACAATTAGAAAAAGCAATTTACCAATTCATTTGCAATCAAAAAATGTCAGGGCAGTGAAAACTATTCTTAATAATAAGAATCAGGGAATCATCATCCTTAAAACCTCAAGCTGTATTACAGAACAATGATTTAAAAAAAAACCTGAATGGTTTTGGTTCAGAGAAAGGCAGGTAAATCAATGAAATAGAATAAATAGAATTGAAGATCAAGAAATGAACCGACACACCTATGGTCACTTGATCTTTGACAAATGAGCGAAACCCATCCAGTGGAATTACTGAAACATCCACACTTTGTTCTCTTTGAGCTTCATGGGATCTATAAATTGTATTGTGGGTATTTCAAATTTTTGAGCTAATATCTACTGATCAGTGAGTGCATACCATATGTGTTCTTTTGGGATTTGGTTACCTCACTCAGGATGATATTTTCTAGTTCTCTCCATTTGCCTAAGAATTTCATAATTGTTTTTAGTAGTTGAGAAGTATTCCATTGTGTAAATGTACCACATTTTCTGTATCCACTCCTCTGTTCAAAGACATCTGGATTCTTTCCTGCTTCTAGCTATTATAAATAAGGCTGTTATGAAAATGTTGGAGCATGTGTCTTTTTGTTGTCTAATTGCTCTCACTAGGACTTCAAATACTATATTGATTAGGTATGGAGAAAGTGGGCAGCCTTGTCTTGTCCCTGATTTTAGTGGGATTACTTCAAGTTCCTCTCCATTTAGTTTGATGTTGGCTACTGTTTTGCTGTATGTTGTTTTTACTATGTTTATGTACAGGCCTTAGTTCCTGATCTTTCCAAGACATTAATCATGAAGGGGTGTTGAATTTTGTCAAATGCTTTCTCAGAATCTAATGAGATGATCATGACTTCAGTACTTCTTAAAAAGGGAAACAACATACTCATAGGATGAAATATGGAGACAAAATGTGGAGCAATGGCTGAAGGAAAGGTTATCTAGAGACTGCCACAATAAGGATCCATCCCACCTGCCATCATCAAACCAAGTCACAATGCCAAGGGATGCATGCTGACAGGAACTTGTCTTTTGAGAGCTAGAGCCTGACAAATACAGAGGCATATGCCCACAGCCAACCATTTGACTGAGAACTGTGTCCGAGTAGAGAAGGTAGAGAAAGTACTGAAATAGCTGAGGGGGTTTGAACTCCATAGGAAGAAGAACAATATCAACTCAAGATATCTCAGGGACTAAACCACCAATCCAAGGGTACGCGTGGAGTGACCCATGTCTCCAGCCACAAACGTAGCAAAGGATGGCCTTGTTTGTCATCAATGGGAGAAGAGGCC
Source organism: Rattus rattus (assembly GCF_011064425.1). Classification (NCBI taxonomy): domain Eukaryota; kingdom Metazoa; phylum Chordata; class Mammalia; order Rodentia; family Muridae; genus Rattus; species Rattus rattus. The sequence continues at coordinate 160,142,262 of NC_046156.1, forward strand.
CTTGTTTCTATTAAGGCTTGATACCCCAGTGTAGGGCAATGCCACTGCATAGCAGCAGGAGGGAATGGGTGGGAGGCTGGGGAAGCATTCTCAAGAAAGCAAGGTGTAGGGGATGAGATGGGGGTTTCCAGAGTGGAAGCTGGAAAGGGGGATAATATTTGAAATGTAGATAAAAATATATCCAATTAAAAATGAAAAACAAAGTTTATCTTGAAGTATTTTTGCCAATGTTTTCATCCATGCAATGATACTAAAGGTTCTTAAGGAGAATCACTAAGGACAAAAGTCTTTAGGAAACAGCTTCTTAATTCTAGTGACAACCTACTAATGTTAGATTTGGGGCAAGGGACTATTCAGGAAAGGATTCATTCAGGAACTTCTTTCATCCCTAATCCCCACAGTCAGTGTGAAGGAAATAATAGCCTCCTTTCAACAGATTGAGTCTAAATCTGTGATGCTCTAGCAAAATTCTCAATTGCTTGGATTCGAGGAAAATGCAAGGGTTCATAATTCTCTCCATTAGTTTGGTATTACCAGACTTCAGGGAACCACAAGGCACCTTCTCCTGCCATGCGATTCGAGAGTGTACCCTTCTTTTTCATTTCCCTTTAATTCTTTGGAATACGCACTAGTAAGAGTACAGACTCTCTCTTGGCGATGAAAGATGCCTTGCTTCTCCGTTGTCAGGCTTAATGGAATAAGAAGATATTTGACTGTAGACCTGTGTTGTAGAGTCCTCATCAACTACATTGCATGGGATATCCTTCCCTTCTTCTAAATCCTGTTGGGCATCTGAGAAATTTATATCAACACTTTTGATTGAGCCAGACCTCTCTGGAGAGCCAGAATGTGCATGGTGTGCTTTATTCACTCTCGTTCCATGGCATTATACATCTTCTAATAACTCTTCCCAAGAGAAACTGTTTCAAGTTCCTATTGAAAGACAGCAAATTTGGTGATGCTAATCAGTGGCTTATTCAACAATAGCTCCACAGACCCAGGTAGTATGGGACTTGATTCTGTGTGAATGGTAGATATATTTTTGGACCTTCAGTACCAAAATTTAAAGTTTTTATTTTATTTTATTTTATTTTAATGTACATCCTGATCATTGCCCTTACTCTTGGTCACCCAATCATACAGTATTCCCCTCCCCCTTTCCCTTCTCTGAAAGGGTAAACTCCCCTAACTACCATACCCACCAACTCTACCATCTCCCCACCCTGACACATTAAGTCTCTGCAGCGCTAGCTACATCCTCTCCAACAATGTTCAGGCATGGTAGCCCAACTAGTAGAACATTTCCCACAGACAGAAGCAGGCTTTAGGATAATCCAGCTCCAGTTGTTTGGGACCCACAAGAAGACCAAGCTGCTCATCTGCTACATATGTGCAGGGGTCCTAGGACCAAACTTTCTACCCTTGATCTTAGCCAAAAGGCCGAGAAGTGATCCAAACTTTCTATATACACATTGGTTGGTTGAGTCTCTGAGAGCTCTACGCATCCAGATTAGTTGACTCTGTCGGTCTTACTGTAGAGTTCCTATTATCTTCAAGTATGCAATACTTCCCCTTACTTTCTGATAAGAGTACTAAACTACATCCACTGTTTGGCTGTGGATGTTTGGATCTGTCTCAGTCAGCTGCTGGATGGAGCCTCTCAAAGGACAAGCATACTAGACTCATATCTTTGAGCATAACCGAAGATCATTAACAATATGAGGGATTGGTGGTTGCCCATGAAATGGGTCCCTAGTTGGGACACTTATTGCTTGGCCATTCTTTCTGTCTCTGCTCCAGCTCCTGTCCCTGAATTTGTTTGATGTAAAGCTTTTATAGCCAAGTCAAAGGATCTATAAGGAGCATTACCAAAACCTGTCAGAACATGGAAACTGGCCAAATGCAACCATACTTAGAATCACATATTGACAGGAAAAGTGGTAATGTTGTTCCTTGCACAAATTATTTATTAGAAAATAAACCTTGAAGAATATGGATTTTGATATTGATATTGAAGGATGGGTAGCTATTGTTTGGATAAGTCTGTAAATTGTTTGAAAGATAAGATACTTATCAAAGAAAGGTATGAATTTTCCAATGAAATCCAATAAGTAGGACAGTCTAAATTAATGGATTTTCATAGCCACAGCAATCCAAAGCCAAGTACTTGCAATCCAAGTGACAAACAATGAGTCTCCCTAGTAATTGTCTAAAGTCATATGATGTCTGTTTCCTGATTTCTAGATACAGATCTTAGTGATAATTTTTCTTTTTTTCTCTAATCACCTCTGTTCTTTATGTCTGTGTATCATTTCAATGGTTAATGATAGTTTTTTAAGGAGGCAAAGATAGTATTATGCTCGCACTTAACTGTGACTTGGAGTGAGATGATTCATTTCTTCAAATGATTTTGTTACGTACGAATTATAATGAGATCTTGATCCTTGTAAATGTAATCTGTAGTACTGGTTGTTGTCAAGTTTCATGTCTTGCTACTTTAACCAGGTGTGTTCATCAAAGTTTGTATATAGATTAGGTCCTAGGGATTCCAAGAGCATTGCGTTCATGCTTATCCACAAAAGTCATTCTCCAGTGTCAGGTTACTGAAAAGAAAGAAGATTGTGATCACTAGGAGAATGAATTAGAGAGTCACTTGAGAAACTGCATGCTTCCAGATGTGTAGTGGCTCTCCCTGTCTCATAGATTTTCCCAATGATTTGATTTTCCATTTATCTTTCTTATGCCATCCCTCTCCTTTGTGGTTTATGTTGATTATGTAATTTTGTTTACATTTGCACATTTATATGCTTTTTGGAAACATACTTAATGAACTCTGTGTACAATATTAGGATTGTAGAACAAAGAGCTGTAATTTGTGGTTTGTGAGCCTCAGAGTTCATTTCTCTACATGGTGCCAAACATTTTCTTTACTGGTGCAGTGTGTGAATGAAAGGGCAACCAGACACATGTTCACAGAAAAACAAGGGTAGAGTTTTCTGTGCTCTCTAACAGAGAAGCCTTGTTACCCTGGAAGCTCAACATGGTTATTACATACAGATAAAGAAAGGAGACAGAGTTATTGTGTACGCCTGAGGAAGCAGGCAAGATTAGATACTATTGCTAGAAGCTGACTCTGTGGGGGAAGAGTCTTCAAGCCATTAAATTTTAAAAAGATAGCTGTGGTGGCTTTTTCGGGATAGGCTGTCAATCAGTGTAGAAAGCTTTGGCATTCCTTCAAGCATTACCCAAGACTCACAAGGGTCAGAAGCATTGAGCGTTTTGATACGGCTGTGATCATATCAACAACCCATTTACACCCAGGTCTTCACTTGCTCTTACAAATAAATTCAGGCCTCCTTTTCATCTACATCCAAAGTATTGCAAGTTTACAAGTTTTCATTCTTTCCTGTAACATTGTTCATCTTTTCTTCTTTCTTTCGTTTCATACATTCAGATTTCCTCCCGTGGAAGAGGTTTTATTGATGATGGGTTAGGTTACATAAACCTCTTTGATTATCTCAAATGTGTGTGAGGAAACTGAGCTGGCTGGGGCAGATCTTACAATTGCACTGATAGAGCCCAGTCACCACAATTTTTTTATAAGGCACGCCATCTACCATGTGAAAATTTTATCACTTTCCTTATATTAAACATCTTAAGGAATAAAGATCCTTTGCCCTGGGCTCTGCACGGATGCTTATCAACTAGACAGAAATGTATGTCTGTCTGTGTGATCAACGACAAGATAACACTTTCTTATCTTCCATCTTGTTTCCCAATCAGATGACATTTTCCCTACTCCATTTCTATAAGACTTAAACTTTCACAAACAATGAACTTTTACTTAATCCTTTTACAGACTTATTCTTACTTTGTCATCTCATTATTTTTCTGAATTTTTATTGTTATACAACTTCTATTTTATACAGTTGTTATTTTATCGTCTCTTAATTTAGGTATAAAGAGAATTAAATAAGTGTGCAGTGAAATTATCCCTTCCAGATGCCAAAATAGTTTTTATTAAACTTAAAAATGTCTTTGTATATCTCTACCAAATTAATCATCAATCACTAAATCTCTCACTCAATGCACTTTTAAAAATCACTACAATACAGGAGCCAATTTTTTATCAGAACCGTTTTATGTATTAGAAATTGGTTCAGTTTTGATGTAATATAGCATTCATCAAAGTCTCAATCTTTACGTTGGTAAAGACTATAAAATATGCTTGTTTAGACTACAGTCAACTTCTATTTCTATTTCCTCTGTAGTGTGCTTTTTCTATTTAGAAATATGGTGTTTCTAAAATCAATTACTTTCTTTAATACAATTAAATAATTTCTTCAATATATAATAAAGGTCAGATAGAGACAAAGGTTATAAGTAAAGCCCAGACTTCAAAACACAATGTTTTCGTATTATCACAAGATGTGCTTTAAAGGATGAACAAATACATCCCTAGGATTTTAGTTTTACAAAATCAGCACAATATTTAATAATATATTC